>NW_019100506.1:0-65246 GCF_001856785.1 Myzus persicae | reverse complement strand
AAACGCACATGTTAGGGGTTTCTGATTGTTGATTACTTTCAACAGTCGTATTTTTTCTCTATCACTCACTTTCACTATGGGCATTCTCCATAATATTTTCGTTATGTTTATTTTAATGTCTTTTAGTTTCGGTGCGTCAACGACAACTTCATTATTTTTAAATTGTTTGATGACATTTATATCAAGTGATGCTCTATTTAATATAAGTTGTTGGTTGCAGTTTATTAAAATACGTTTATAATCTTCACAAAAACCAAACAAATCTTTAAGATTAATACACCCGTTAAAATTACCGCCATCGATAAAATCTTTATTAGCATTTTTAATATCACTATCCCAGGCAGCGTTATAATGCGATATAATATTTGATTTATTATACGAACAATATCCTTTTAATGTAGTCGATATACCTGGATTGACGAGTTTTTGAATCTGAGTACCGTTTATTTCATATTTCATTTCGGAGAAAAGAAATGTCAGTCCGTTGTTTACAAATCTAATCTCGTCGGTTATTTCTGCAGGTTTTATTATTGTCCCCTCGATGTAGATATAACTCTCGCATGGTAGAGTATAAGACTCTGTGTTATGCAGAGCAATACGCACCTCATCGTTATTAGAAAGAGCTGATGTTGAATACGGTAAAAAAGAATGATAGTCAATTTGAGTTATTTTACAATCGTCGGTGTACCCCGCTGTGACATCTAAATACTTATCGTCCATATTAAATAGCCTTTAACGAGTGTAGAAAAGCTAAATTTTCTGCTGTTAGACCAATTTGTCTTCGTTTTGAATTTTTCTTTAGAGTTGTTACCTTCTTAGTGTTATCGACACGACTAACAGGTTTTACGTAAGCAGACGTATTTATATTATAAAATTGCAGACCCATATCACAAGTCTTGAATTAATAATCGTATAGATACTGGCTCGCCTCGTAGTTCAATCAACTCGTTGTCTTGATTTTTTAAAATTATACTTGCATGTGTTACAGATGTAGTATTAAGAGGGTAAAATACCAAATGTGTTGGTACCTCTATTATTTTATAACCCGCAGGTACATTCGGGTAAAACTCATGTATTGTATGGCACTGCTTGCCGTTGTTGAATGAACCCATAACTAGGTTTGAATCGATATATATACAGTTTGTTCTGGTAATATTGACCAACGTATCAGATTGATGTCTAACATTGGCTTCGTATATTTGATTTTTAAAACCCAACAACTCGCCTATACTATTCGATACAGATAAATCTATAGATTTGCTGGACATCATCTCACATTTAAGTGTGTTATTATCGGCTCTCAGCTCAAATGTTTCATTACTACCTAATACACGTTTTATTACTGTCTCGATTTCATGTAATTCATAAGAACCAGTAGGTATTGTAAAATCATAACTAATCACGTTATCTGCGTGATCGTTGTATGTGAATCCTATTCGATTACATTTATCATCGATGTTAGGAATAGAGTTATTTGTTTGAAAACCCAATAGACAGATCTTAGCATTTTTACTGACTTCTATAGGCGGGAAAAAGTCGCATGACAATTCGCTAGAGTTACCAGTTAACGTTATTGTATACATGACAAATAACAAATAACAGCAAATAACAGCAAATACAAAAAACTTTTGGACTTAGGAGCGCAAAAAAATCGAGACGTACCCGTGATGGAGTACGAAAATCGACAGACGTGTTGGCCACATAGATAATATAATCTTATATTATCTATGGTTGGCCATGTGTTTTTGTTGTTATGTGTGCAATTGCCGACTGATAGTGTAGCCTCAAACCACAGAAAACTTTAAAAAAAGGGAATTTCTCGGTATGTGGCAGCACGTTTAAAATTCAGAAATGTCGGACGGTTTTTCGATGAGCCTTGAGATTCCTTTCTATTTATTCTGTGGTATAACCATATAATTATAAACATCAACAATAAAGTGGACTGTGGTTAAATTATTTATACATAATTATTTTTTATTAAATCAAAATGGAACATTGTATTGACTTTTATAGACATGTTATTTACAATGACAAATCTTGCACCAATTTTTTAAAACAACGTGGTGTATTGCCCACTGCTAAAGTATGCCAAAAAGTTAATTCAAATAATGAAGTATGTGGAGGGGCCCTTAAGGAGTATATGAAAAATACTCGCAAACGTGATGGAGAAGGTAAAGTTATTGAATAAAAGTCCTTACTTTTGTTACTGACCGTAGATTTTTTATAATTGAAAAGAGAGATAGGGGTATGTTACTTCCAATTATTCAACGTGAAGTAGAAGTTGGATCAACAATTCACTCGGACGAATGGAGAGCTTACAGCAATTGAAGTGACAACGGCTATGTGCATAAAACTGTAAGCCACCAGCTCCACTTCATTGATCCAGAAACAGGGGCCCATACCCAATCTATAGAGTCTACGTGGAGACGCGTCAAAGTAAAATATGGCATAATAACACGTGGTGCCACTAACTTATTGAAACAGCAGTAGATGGAAGAGTGGCAGCGTTCACTCAATGCATCAAAGAATCTTTTTGACCAGTTTTTTGAAGACATGAAAAAAAGTTCTTTAATGTAATAATTCCCAGATGCCCAGACGACACCTACAATCTCTACAGATTGCGTGTGTTAGCAACTTGGCTACACTGACTTCGCTGTTCTGGCAAGGGCTGTCCTGAAGGTCTGATAATGAGGAGGCCTGTCAGTCAGTTCACTCTCATGACACCAACAAAGCAGTATCAACTCAAACTGTGTTTCAACCAGCCAATGTTATAGACCACGGAACCATTCCCGGTTCAAGACTTCGAAAACCACCCAATTACCTTAGAGATTACTCTTGTTAAACACCCTAACCATTTAACTTTAAGTTAGGGCCGTGTTAATTTTTTTTTTTTTTTTGTTTGGTTTGGTTTTGTTATGTTCCTAATACATAAGTGGTAGAGGCCTACTCTGATTACAGTTAACTATTTAATTTCTCAAGGCTGAGTTTTTTTATCTATGTTTATAATATGTATTGTCTATTAAAAAATGGGTCATATTGTACAGTTGAGTTCCTATCAAATAATTCAATAAATATTAAATTTTTTTTGCTCTGAACTATTTGTCTTATGGTACTGCACAAGACAAAGTAGTTGTTAAATATTATAATTAATTTTTTAAATGTAGTACGTTTTATAAATTGTTTGTCTACTGTTCAGAGCAGAGTAGTTTGTTCAGTATTATGTTTTTTTAATTATGTTAAATTTATGTATATATTGTTTGTAAAATGTTGTTATACTAATGACGGGTTATTATTATTATATTCCTATTATATTATTTGAATTTACTTGAAATTTGTAAGATTGCAGGGAGTATGGCCCGAGGGCGGTCCATAAGTCAGGACGGTCGAATGTTAGCAACTTGGCTACACTGACTTCGCCGTTCTGGTAAGAGCTGTCCAATGACCTACCCCTCCCCCCCCCTGCAGTCAGTCTTGTTACCTCCGTTGCAACCGACGTTTGTGTTGTTGGGTAATGACCCACCGTTTCTTTACATTTACATCAATAAACGTTTTGCTAATTGTTAGTTACTTTGTTTTAATTGTTTTAACCACCTATTATTATTTATATTGTTAATACGTGGTAGATAACATACAACGCCAACACACAATTGTGGTAGATACATTTTTCAAGTAGATAGCATACGACGCGAGTACCGATACCTCCAACCTATATTCTATTTTGTGCAATTTAAATTATAATCTATCTGTTTAATTAATATCTTGAATTTTCCATTTTGAGAAAATTGCCCACTTATTTCTTTAGCTGACATCAAAAGTATAATTCATGACCAAAACAATTCTATTGAAAGAAATAACAAGATTAATAAGTTGAAAGCGAAGATTGATGGAATTGTTGAAGAAGGCTGTTGGACGTTTGATGATGTTTTTTCAGAACACAATTACAGTGATTTAGATTCTTCTGTATTTGATTGCATCGTTTATTTTTTAGCTGGGTAGTATAAATATCATTAGTTCAACTTACTATCTATAGCTGTATATTCTAGTTATGTCCAATAATAAATTAATTATTGTTGTTAAAATAATAAAAAAAGTAAATGTACACTGTGCGTCTGTGCATTCAAAGTCTGACAACACATTTGAAATCAACACATTTGGCAGCTGATTCGGTTTATATTAAAACAAAAGGATTTTTAGTTCATCCCCAACACAATTTATTTAAAATTTTAGAAGCATTATAACTGTGTTTTATGAAACATTCAGAAAAAGCAGATCCTTTTACCGACACATATCGTCGGCTTAATTCGCAATTATCGTAACTCCAAAATGACGATTTTGAGATTATTATTTATTTTTTTTAGAAAAAAATTAACGCATCGTTTAAAACCATTCTCACTCTGATAAGACAATTTCTCTTCCATGAATCAGCTGTTAACGTTCGGACGAAAATATCTCAACTCCAAGTAGCCTCCAACCAAGGGAAATTGTCGTATCTCCATAACATGTGATGAAATATTATTAATCCAAAGTTAGACGTTACAAATTACAATATTATTATTTAGTTTTTGATATTATATTATAATATTGAAGTATAATGACGTCCAGATCAAGAACAAAAAAACTGTTAAGTTTAGTTCCAAATAACTATACAATTACTGGTAAAGCATCAATAATTTAATAATACTATATTGTCTACTTACAATTTAACCACTATTATTATAAGGACAACATATTTTTTTTATAACATATAAAATAGAACTATAATTGTTACGGGCCAAAGGGCTTATTAGGCATTTAGGCGGGCTTTGGGCAAAGGTTTAATGGACTGTATTTTTTGTGAGATAGAAATTAACGCTGTTGTTATTAAATAAAGTAGATGGCATTTAATTTACCAATACAGTGGCACAAATAATAATTTAACATAATAAATAATTGTTCTGGCTTGACAGCACAGATAATACATGCATAACAATATAACAAATTATAGAGAATAATGTGTCTGGCCTGGTGGCACAGATGATAATAATACACTAATTGATTCTGGCCTGACGGCACAGATTATAATTTATACAAGGATTGATTCTGGCCTGACGGCACAGATTATAATTTAATAACATAAAGTGTCTGGCCTGATGGCACAGATAATAATAAAATAACATAAAGTGTCTGGCCTGATGGCACAGCTAATAATAAAATAACATAAAGTGTCTGGCCTGATGGCACAGATAATAATACAGATACTTAATAATACAATATTTGATTCTGGCCTGACGGCACAGATACTTAACAATACAGTATGTAATAATAAGTTTGTTGTGGTGCACCACCTACCTATTGTGAGGTTATGGGGTGTGTGGTGCCGGGATCTGTAGGTAACTATTTAAATACAATAAAAATAACAGGTGTGATCCCGCACACACACAGCACCACCGCTAACCTCCTCACAGAAGTCACCTTTCACCACAGACAACCCTGAGCGTTGACCCCACCATCACCGAACAACCACGCAGGTTTAAATGGATGGTCCGTCACGCCAAGACACACCTGGATGTAGGTATCATCCTAGACTAGGAGAGAAAAATGCCAATTATAATATCATCGACTAGAAAATGAAGAACGATAGTTACTTGATAATGAACGAAAACCACAAAAACGCCAATACAATATACAACATGTGTTCAACTTTGCCTTGAAGACAACATGAGTCATGAAAAACAGCAGAAAAAAACTGTCACTGTACTTTCGACCGGTCTGCTTAAGCACGAAGCACCAAAAAAAAAAAACGAAAGAAGAAAAAAGAAAAGACCGACTGCGTAAAACTGCTGCATCACGTCCGTTGACTTATCAACAGTACAAAGTTAGGAACGTAATGCAGACAGTTTACGACTACTCATACCTGATATCTCCTATCTCAAACATTATAAAAAAAAAATGATATTTAAAAGTATATAGCTGCTGGCTGGGGAATCAACTTTATTAAAGTTTGATTAAGCCATAACATTCTCCCCCTCCTGAAGGGATGGAGGAACTTCATCGTTGGCAGCATATGGAAGTGGACACAATTTGATGATGGGTCTCTGGAACATTCTGCCGCTCGACATCTGAATGGTCACAACTCTTACAATGCTATCTAAACCTGGGTGCAGCCTCATTACTCTGCCCAAATGCCATTTGAGTGGTGGTTGATTGTCCTCAATGACTAGCACCAAATCGCCAATCTTTATTGAGAGTTTGTCAGCCGTGGTCCAACGCTTCCGTGGTTGGAGGGATCTGAGATATTCGGACGACCACCGTCGCCAAAACCCTTGAGTCATGCCTTGGACTAGTTGCCATCGTTTTAAGTAATTGACAGGTTGTTCTGGATGTTGAGGTTCAGGAGGTAGAGTCAGACAACCACCTACTAAAAAGTGAGCAGGTGTCAGCACAGCAAAACTTTCTGGGTCACTAGACTGTGATGTTAGTGGTCTACTGTTCAAGCATGCTTCAATTTGACATAGCATGGTGGTTAGTTCTTCAAAGTTAAGTTTGGCTGACCCTGTGATGCGTAGAAGATGGTGTTTGGTAGACTTTACTGCCGCCTCCCATAGTCCACCCATATGTGGTGCACTGGGTGGATTAAAATGCCACTCGGTACCATCTGTTGCTAGGGACTCAATTATGGTTTTGTTGTTCTGACAGTGTTCCGTGTAATAGCGTCTTAACTCTGCCCTGGCGCCGTGGAAATTGGTTCCGTTGTCCGAGTGAATATGAGCACTTTGACCTCGTCGCGCGAAGAATCTACGTAATGCAGCCAAAAAGGCTTGTGCTGAGAGATTACTCACTGCCTCGAGGTGAATCGCACGCGTGCTGAAGCACACAAATACTGCAATGTAAGCCTTGGTTACCGTTCGATTTCTTGGTCCAGAATATATTTGTATTGGGCCAGCAAAATCTACACCCGTTGCTGTGAAAGGTCTGCTGGGTGTTACCCTGAGCCGAGGTAGTTCTCCCATGCTGGGCTGAAATGACTGGGGTCTTGCATGATAGCAGATTTGACAACAATGAACAATACGTCGAGCAGTTTTCATTGCATCAAGTGGCCAAAATTCTTGACGTACTCTTGTTAAGAGGTTTTGGGGACCGGCGTGCAGATACTTTATATGATATTCTGTGAAAATTAGTTCCGTAACGTTATGCTTCTTTGGTAGAATTGCTGGATGACGTTGGTTAATGGGTAGGTGTGATCTTTGCAACCGTCCACCCACTCTGATGATACCTTCTTCCAGAAACGGACTTAGTGTGATAAGTTTATTATGTGATGATAATGACTTGCCTTGTTTAAGCGACTTGACTTCATCGTAGAATGCCTCTGTTTGAGCAATCCTTATCCATACATCTCTGGCAGTCTTTAATTCTGTTACTGACAGTGGACCAATGAGACTGTTTCGACATTTATGGTGGGTATTGTGTATGAATCTTTTTAAATATGCTGTAATGCGAATTAATTTTGTCCAACTTGAGTATTTAGCTAGAATACTATTTTCTTGAGTTTGAACCAAGAGCGCAAATTGAACTGGACGTTTTTCAAGAAGTTCACTTGATGGTGCAGATGAACATTCTGCCGGCCACTCTGTTTTTGGCTGCTGGAGAAAGGTTGGACCGTACCACCAGAGATTTGAGTGTAATAGGTCTTGTACCTTTACACCTCGGGACGCTAGATCTGCAGGATTGAACTTCGTCCTAACATGTTGCCAAGTCATTTCTTCTGTTAATGTCTGAATTTCAGATACACGATTTGCAACAAAGGTGCTCCATTGACTTGAGATTCCTCGGATCCATGTTAACGCAACTGATGAATCTGTCCAACATGTACAACAATTTGAGCTTACATCTAATGTCTTTCTCACCTTAGCCATCAACGTTGCCAACACATGAGCACTACACAATTCCAACCTTGGAATAGACAATGCCTTTAGAGGTGCTACTCGAGCCTTCGCGATCAGAAGATGACATGTGAAGGTGTTGTCCGGTTGTAATTGTCTTACATAAATGCAAGCTCCATAGGCGTTCATGGAGGCGTCACAAAACCCATGTAATTCGAAACTGTTGCACGGATGATCCTTCACCTTGCGCACTACCTTGAGCTGATCAATCTGACAAAGTTCATTAGTGTAATTATGCCAGCGTTGAGACATGTCAGCTGGAAGAACAGTGTCCCAATCAAGCTGTAGTTGCCATAATTGCTGAATAAATATTTTTCCACTAATCAAAATTGGTGCCAGAAATCCCAATGGATCAAAAACACGATTTAAGTCTGCCAGTAATGTGCGTTTGGTGAATAAATGTCCCTTTGCATGAGGCGACACCTTAAATAGAAGTTGATCATCCCTTGGTATGATCCAAGTGTTTTGGTTGTATGATTGTCATCTAATTCAAGCATGACATGAGGATCATCGTTTGTGTTTGCTATGTTAACGAGTAGTTGCGGACTATTAGCACACCACTTACGAAGAGTCATTCCTGCTGACTGGAGTATCATGGTGACTTCTCTTTGGATTTCTTGACATCTGCTGATTGAATGAGAACCTGTTATTAGGTCGTCGACATAGAAATCTTGTCTGATGACTTGAGCTGCCTGTGGATGTTTCGCTTTGTTTATGTTTGCAAGTTCTTGTAAACACCGCGTAGCTTGGAAAGGAGCTGATGTCGTTCCATAAGTTACTGTGTTGAGTTGAAAATGTAGCAATTCCTTTTCCGGCGAATCTCTCCATAGTATTCTTTGGTAGTTCCTATGTTCTTGATCAATTAAGATCTGTCTGTACATTTTTTCAATGTCAGCAGTCATGACAAATCTGTGCATTCTAAACCGTAATAATATTGATACCAAATCATCTTGGACAACTCCACCATTCATCAGCATATCATTTAGAGATTTACCACTGGTGGTCTTGGCAGATGCATCAAAGACAACTCTTGTTTTGGTTGTGAGGCTCTCTGCTCGCAGCACTGCATGATGTGGAAGATAATTGTTGTGTATCATTAATGTGAATAATAACGCAAACGTAAATTATAGTCTTTTATTGTCAAACATATAAATCGTAATGTCGTATAATGAAATTATGTGCTGGCTACTGATCGATGGACAATCCCCACCGATCGTAATATGATACTTATTATTATTAATGGTTAAACACTACGTTTCTTATATTATATAAATGCTGAATATGCAACATATCTTTCCTTTAAAAAAAACAGGAAAAAAAAAAAAATATATATATATATATTTGTATTATATAGTGTAGTACTTAATTGCTATGTTGGTGTATATTTTTTTTTTTTATTACATTAATCATAATCACTTGGAGAGTATCGCTGAGGCGGTTTTCTAGATCTAACTGGCCTGGGTGTTTTATTCACTATAATGGGATCAGGATTTTTATTTTCACCTGCTGGTTCAGTATTTTCCGAATTTTCATTTGTTTGTTTAGTGGGTGTAAGTGAAACAGAATTACCCGAAGGTGTCAACGATTTGTCTATCAGTAATTGATCATTGTGCCTTGTCCAAATAGTTCCGTCATCCAGTTCTACATCATGTGTATTGTAACTTATGCATTTGATAATTTTACCCTTTTGCCATTTATTGTTATTGTTCCTATAATCTCTAGCTAAAACATTATCGCCTATATTAAATGATACAGCCCTATTACCGCCATTGTTTATTTGTGATATTTGTCGTTCAATAACCACTTCACTTGTACTCGGAATTAACGCGTCAAACTGTGAACGTGTTGTTCGACCTAGCATTAGCTGAGCTGGCGTTTCTCGTGTGGTTGAATGAGGAGTATTACGATACATCAAAAGAAATTTATTTAATTGGGATTGTTTAGTTGAGCATTTTTTAAAGAAATTTTTTATTGTTTTGACTGCTGATTCAGCACAACCGTTCGATTCCGGGTGGAAAGGTGCACCTGTCATATGCCTTATGCCTAGATTTTTGCAATATGCTTGAAATTCAAAACCTGTGAAACATTTTGCGCCGTCTGATGTAATTGTTTTTGGAATGCCAAATCGTGCTATGGTTTCTGAAAATTTTTGAATAACAGTTTCTGCTGTCATAGAATTTACTTGAAATACTTCTAACCATTTTGTGGTTGCGTCAACAATGACAAAAAAATATTTATTTTGAAATGGTCCAAGAAAATCGCAATGCACTCTAGTCCACGGTTTTTCTGGCCATTTCCAAGGTGATATAATAGATTTTGGTGGATTTTGCCTAACACTAAGACAATTGTCGCAATTTTGCGAAATATTTTCAATTTCTTTATCCATTCCTGGCCACCAAAAGTATGATCTCGCTAAACTTTTCATACTGGAAGAACCCATGTGACATGAATGAAGTTCGCTTAGAATATTGTTTCGAAATTTTGCTGGTATAATAACACGGTAACCCCATAATAGGCATCCCTGTTCCACCGAAATTTGAGTTTTTCGTATATTGTACGACTTAAGTTCTAGATTATTAGAAAAATCACTATTCCATTCTCCTGTTTTGACTGCGTTTAATACTTTGGCGAGAATTGTGTCTCTACTTGTTTCGATTTTTATTTTAGACCAGTCTAATGTGAAAGGTGATTGTTCGTGAATAAAGTTAAGATTAATACATCCTTCATTTTGATTTTCTATTTTTGATTTTGAACCTTTTATTCGTGATAGAAAATCAGCTGTATTATCTTCGGATTTCACATATTTTATATCGAAATCAAATGATGATAGAACATAGGCCCATCGTTGTAACCGATTTGCCGCGTAAATTGGGATACCTTTCTTATCACCGAAAATGTATATTAACGGTTTATGGTCGGTTTCTAATAGAAAATGCCTACCATATAGATAGTCGTAGAATTTTGTAACACCGTAAATAATTGCCAAAGCTTCTTTTTCAATTTGTGGAAATTTACATTCTGACTCAGATAAAACCCTTGAGGCATAGGCTATAGGTTTTTCTGTACGATCTGGATATACATGCGAAAGTACTGCGCCTAGTGCATATGATGATGAGTCTACTACGAGTTTAATCGGAATATTATGATCGTAATGTGCTAATACGGGTTTCGAAATTAAAATTTGTTTAACTCTATTGAATGCTTTGTCACATTCTGGTGTCCAATTCCATTCACTGCCGTTACGTAAAAGTACGTACAGTGGTTTTAAAATATTTGCAGCGTTTGGTATAAATTTTATATAATACGTGACTAAACCTAAAAATGATTTTAGCAATGTTTTATTTTCTGGGACAGTTGCATTGCTTATAACATCTGTGTGTTTTGTTAGTGTGTGTAGACCATTTTCATCTAACCTGTGACCCAAATATTCAATTGATTTTTGCATAAATTTGCACTTATTCAACTTAACTCTTAAACCTGTATTAGACAATACATTTAGTAATTTTTCCAGACGAGCATTGTGCTCTGTGATAGTAGATCCTGCAACAATTATATCATCTTGGAATATACCTATGCCCTCAAGTCCTGCTGCGCAAGTTTCCATAGCTTTTTGGAACTCCCCTGCCGATGATTTTATACCGAAAGGGTTACGGGTATAGCTAAATAAACCTTTGTGTGTATTAATAGTGGTATATTTGCGATCAGATTCTTTAATGACCATTTGTTGGTATGCGTCTTTTAAATCTATTTTTGAAAAATATTTTGAACCACTAACATTTGCAAATAAATGTTCTATTTTTGGAAGAGGGTATTCGGTCCCTTCTAATACCGGATTAATTGTTATTTTAAAATCACCGCAAATTCTAACCGTGCCGTCCGGTTTTAATATTGGTACTATTGGAGTTGCCCATTCACTGTGGTCGACGGGAACTAAAATATTGCTTTTAATTAAACGCTCAATTTCGGTTTCAACCTTTGGTTTTAATGCTAACGGAATAGACCTAGGTTTGTAAAATTTAGGTACCGCCCCAGGTTTGATATTTAGGGAAATTTCGTATTTGTTAAAAGTACCTATTTCATCTTTAAACACACTGTTAAATTTGCTTATAATACTATCGACATTTTCGTAATTTTCAATATTAAACAAAGTAAAACATTTTATATTTTTTATATCATTTCGACCTATTAGTGGAGGACCACCATTGTCGATTACATAAAGACACATTGTAAATTTTTTATTTTGATATGCCGCGTTTACAAATGTTTTTCCAATCGGTTTAATTTCGTTGCCGACGTAATCGGAGAGCGAGATATCATTTTTTTTTAATATGATATGACTAAACAGTTGATGATATAATCTTTTTGAAATTACGCTGTGTTGTGAACCAGTGTCAATTTCGAAGTTAACGTTGTTGTTTTCTACGATTAAATTTACTGTAAACGGTTTCACCGCCTTTTTTTGAGAATTTTGATCAACAATAGAAAAAAAAGTATTCGCAAGATCATAATTAACTGTTTCGTCATCATCGTCGTTATCGTATAAAAATTTATTTTGTGTCTTTTTATTATTATTCATTTCTTTCTTACCCTTTTTACATACAGTTGACAAATGACCCTTTTCACCGCAATTGTTGCATTCGTAGTCCTTGTATCTGCAGTCTTTTTGAAGGTGATTGGAACGGCCACAAACCCCGCATTTGATTTTTGAATGAAACCCCTGCTTGGCTTGACTATGTCCATTGCTTTTTTTCTGGTACTTCAAATCTACGCGTTCTTCTTTGTTCCAGCTGCTTTTGTCGTTGATTGCAGCTTCTTTGGCTGTCGCAATTTCCATTAGTTTTGAATATGTAACTCCAACATTTGCAGCATCTTCTTCTAACAGACGATCTTGTATTGGTCCTGAACCCATGCCGACAACAAATATGTCTCGAATAACCGTTGTTAATTCCGATGAAAAGCCACATTTTGAAGCAAGATTTTTGACACGTGCACCCCATTGGCACACTGATTCATCTTGTCTTTGTCTAGCTTGATAAAATGTATACCTAGCCGCAAAGTACGATTTTACCGGTTTGAAATATTTATTCAAACTTTTTATTAGAGTATCATACTCCACATCGTTAGGCGTGCTAGGAACACATAAACTGAAAAGCACTTTATGTATTTCTTCACTCACTGACGATAGTAAAATTGCTCTTTTTTGAATCTTGTTTTCAATCGAATTTGCCATAAAAAAATTTGTTAATTTTGACTCGAAAATTGTTATGTCCATACCTGTTTCAAAAGTTCCTGGTGACCCAATAACTTGACTGAAGTTCATTATGGAATCAGTCTTCGGAGTTGTCATTTCTTTATTTCTTTTTTTTTTTAAGCAATAGTGATTACGATCAAACGATTTGAATTATCTTCGTCGCCAATTTGTTGTGTATCATTAATGTGAATAATAACGCAAACGTAAATTATAGTCTTTTATTGTCAAACATATAAATCGTAATGTCGTATAATGAAATTATGTGCTGGCTACTGTTCGATTGACAATCCCCACCGATCGTAATATGATACTTATTATTATTAATGGTTAAACACTACGTTTCTTATATTATATAAATGCTGAATATGCAACAATAATAACAGTTGGTATGTACTGCATCAACATTTTTAATTTGTGACATGTGCCCTAACGCTTCATATTCCTGTAAAAATATGATGTATCTTGAACGTAACTCATTGTCTTGTGACAGTCGTTTTTCCAAACTAAAGAATCGTCGACGAGCCATGTCATATGAAGATCCTAGAATTGATTTGTCCTTGATAGGAAGCTTGAGACTGAAACGTCCTTCTTTGTTTCTAGTATATGTGGACTTGAAGTGCTCTTCGCATTCCACTGCTTCGTTGCCCAGAGTATGAGGTTTGTCGTCATTGTTATAGATTGATGACAGTAAACACATTGACGGTACCGGGCGTTGAGCTTGATTTACCTTTCCAGATACTATCCACCCCAGCTTGGTGTTGCGAATGGTAACTAATTGATTGTTTACCCTTACTTGTTCATTGCCGAGCAGGTCAAAAAACAGTTCTGCTCCCAGCAACAGATCAATGTTACCTGGTTTATAAAATTCTGGGTCGGCTAGGTTGTTTTGAACATGCTCTGGTAATTGCCATTGGATGACATTGATATATACTGCAGGAAGTTGATGCGTAATGGCACTGATGATGGATATTTCTACCTTTTTTGAGTATTTGGAATGCAATGAATGCAATTGTCCATGCATCCAGCTTGATGTGTTCATCACAGAAGATCCAACTCCACAGATAGGCATTGTTCCTTTATGTTTTTGAACATTCAATTTATTTGCTAACTTGGTTGAAATTAAATTGATTTGTGAACCACTGTCCAGTACTGCTCGTGCCTTTATTAATCTGCCTGTACTATTTTCAATATTCACTATTGCTGTTCCAAGTAGTACATGACTGTTAATTTGACTATGTGCACAAAGTACTTGGGGGGCTCCTTGAGGCTCAACAGAAGGAGTAGGTGTCTCTGGACTTGACTGAGCCGGTGATTGTTGATCTGGTTTAGTGCTTGAATTTGTATCATTGTGTAGCAGAGTATTGTGCTTCTTGCTACAATTTCTGCATTTGCCAGCTGTACAACTTGAATAAGTGTGTCCAGTTGATAAGCAGTTAAAACATAGATTTTGCTTGCGAACGGCTTCGTGACGCTCTAAGACAGTCATGTTCTTGAACTTAAAGCATCTATAGATTTCATGTTTGTGGCTGCAGATTGGACACTGGCTGTTCTTTATTTCTTGAGCAACAAAACATGCTTTAGTCCCTTGGTTTTTTGTTGCCTTAATCTTTGAGTACTTGTCATTGACTGTTGACCCAATTGCTATCTCACCTGCCTCATAAGCATTTACTCTGTTTGATAGAAATTGCTCTAAGTCAGTGAATGTAGGTAATTGTTTTGACGTTTGTCTTAATTGCCATTCAGACACCGTGATGTTGTCAAGACGACAGCATAGCAATGTTACTAACCATGCATCCCATTCTTTTACTGGTTGTTTCAGTGACTCCAAGGCACGTACGTTAGTGACGACGTGATGGTGTAATTGATGTAGTTGACTTGCCGACGCAAACTGTACCTTAGGTGTGTCGAACAGAGCTCGGATATGGGATTGAATAATGAGTCCTGGATTCTCATATCGCTCAGCTAGCTTAGCGTATGCTTGTCTGTAATTGTCATTCGTGAGAGGAATGGTTTTCACAACGTCACTTGCAGTCCCAGTTAGGTGTGATTTTAGAAATTGAAATTTCTGTACTGGTTCCAAGTCAGGGTGATCGTGGAACACAGCATTGAAACTGTCTATGAACGAGGTCCAGTTCTGTAAGTTTCCATCAAAGATTGGTATTTCAATAGCTGGTAGCCGAAGTGTTCTGTTTCTACCTTCCCTACTTGCTGACGTTGTTTCTGAGCTTGAGTCAATTGAATTGTTATCCAACATTCCTTTCAAGCATGCCTTGACATCCATCATTAATGATTGAAAGTTGAGTCGTTCTGCAATTCTTTCCTCATCTGGTTTTTTTTCCAACAATTCCAACTTGTCTTGCAATCCCTCAAATGACTGACTCATGGCATTCAGTTCATCTATTCGACTGTGAACTTGATTCCTGTTGATGACATCTGGACTTTCAGCTGCAAATGATTTCATAGCATTAAGAGAAGTGACCATAAATGTAATTTTCCTTGCCAATTGATTGGCAATCTTGATTTGTTCTTCATTCATGGTGATGAGTTCTACTTAATTCTAAGCACACTTGATAATAATCTTTGACTTTGAGAATACAATAAAAATGACAAAATGTGCTTTACATTGATTGCAATTGCACCATGTGCTTATTTACAATTTAATTAACTTTATAACCACTTAAATTTAATTAATGCTACCTATTTTATTAAACAACAACGATCCGGCCCGAAGGACCAACATGTTACGGGCCAAAGGGCTTATTAGGCGGGCTTTGGGCAAAGGTTTAATGGACTGTATTTTTTGTGAGATAGAAATTAACGCTGTTGTTATTAAATAAAGTAGATGGCATTTAATTTACCAATACAGTGGCACAAATAATAATTTAACATAATAAATAATTGTTCTGGCTTGACAGCACAGATAATACATGCATAACAATATAACAAATTATAGAGAATAATGTGTCTGGCCTGGTGGCACAGATGATAATAATACACTAATTGATTCTGGCCTGACGGCACAGATTATAATTTATACAAGGATTGATTCTGGCCTGACGGCACAGATAATAATACAGATACTTAATAATACAATATTTGATTCTGGCCTGACGGCACAGATACTTAACAATACAGTATGTAATAATAAGTTTGTTGTGGTGCACCACCTACCTATTGTGAGGTTATGGGGTGTGTGGTGCCGGGATCTGTAGGTAACTATTTAAATACAATAAAAATAACAGGTGTGATCCCGCACACACACAGCACCACCGCTAACCTCCTCACAGAAGTCACCTTTCACCACAGACAACCCTGAGCGTTGACCCCACCATCACCGAACAACCACGCAGGTTTAAATGGATGGTCCGTCACGCCAAGACACACCTGGATGTAGGTATCATCCTAGACTAGGAGAGAAAAATGCCAATTATAATATCATCGACTAGAAAATGAAGAACGATAGTTACTTGATAATGAACGAAAACCACAAAAACGCCAATACAATATACAACATGTGTTCAACTTTGCCTTGAAGACAACATGAGTCATGAAAAACAGCAGAAAAAAACTGTCACTGTACTTTCGACCGGTCTGCTTAAGCACGAAGCACCAAAAAAAAAAAACGAAAGAAGAAAAAAGAAAAGACCGACTGCGTAAAACTGCTGCATCACGTCCGTTGACTTATCAACAGTACAAAGTTAGGAACGTAATGCAGACAGTTTACGACTACTCATACCTGATAGCTCCTATCTCAAACATTATAAAAAAAAAAATGATATTTAAAAGTATATAGCTGCTGGCTGGGGAATCAACTTTATTAAAGTTTGATTAAGCCATAACAATAATATTATTGTAGATACTGACACTGCTGCAGCTGTTAATGATAATAATGAAGTTGTGCTAGACAATGATCTTGCATTAGGAAACCACTCAGAGCAGCCACCATTTATATTCAATGCATCTTGTAATGACATAGGTACTTATTTATAATCTATATTATAATATAATATTAAGAATAAATGTATAATATTAAGTAAGTACTATTATTTTTACCTCACTTAATGGTTCAGATTTAGAAGCAAGTTCAAGTACTAATATCACTGAAGAAGATTTGTTAAACATTACTTATGATGTTAACTTGCAAGAATCAGATACTGTTGAATTGCCTGAGTCATTTTTAAGAAAAAGAAAGAAACGTGGAAAACCACAACATTGGAACAAGAATTTTCAAAAAACTAAAAGATTGAAAGGAAAAGAATATTTTGGTAAAAAAAAAATTGATGGTGTGTGGAAATATAATGTACACAAATCTGCTAAATCATTGAAAAATCCTTGCAATTGTGTCCTTCAAACAAAAAAAAATTGTATACTTAATTGTAAAGAAGTAACAGAAACTCAAAGAAACAATATTTTCAAATCGTTTTGGGCTATTATTAATAATGAAGCTAGAATACAGTTTTTGAAAAATAATATGAAGATACTCCCAACAGCAAGAAAAAGAGGTTTATTTTCAACAAAAAGAAACTCATCAGTACAATATTATTTAAATAACATAAGAGTTTGCAAAACAATGTTTCTAAATACTTTTGATATAGGAGAAAACATGATTAAAAAAATAATTAATAAAAGCCATTCAGAAACAGAATTTTCAGGTGAAGATAATACTGAATACAACAATTTAGAATCGACTTCTACAACTATTATAATACACCAAAGTATTTCTGATAGGAAATTATTATTAAACACATTTTTTGAATTATTACCTAAATTGGAAAGTCACTACTGCAGAGCAAGTTCCTCAAAACTATACTTAGAACTTAACTGGCTTACAAAAAGATCCTTGTACAATTTTTATTGTAATGATTTTTGTGTGTCCCATAATACCACTCCTATGAGTGATGCAATGTTTTATACAACATTAGAGGAAAAAAATATTTCTTTATTTAAACCCAAAAAGGATGCATGTGATTTATGTACAGCATATGAAACTGGCAACTTATCAATTGATCAAAAACAGTTACATGATCAAATGAAATTTGAAGCTCGTCAAGAAAAAGAAACTGATAAGGAATCTGAAAATGAAGTTTTTACAATGGATTTACAATCTGTTTTACTATGTCCTAAATCAAATGTATCATCACAATATTATAAAACAAAACTTATTGTCCATAATTTCACAGTGTATGATTTAAAAAGAAAAAACGGTTACTGTTATTTGTGGAACGAGACAGAGTGTGGATTAACTGCACATGAATTTAGCTCAATAATTGTACATTTCCTACAGAAATTTGTCATTGACACTGCTAAAGTACAAAATGTTAAAATCATACTGTACAGTGATGGTTGTACATACCAAAACAGAAACTCAACTTTATCTAACGCTCTTCTTAATTTGTCATTTTTATCAGGCATTACAATCATTCAAAAATATTTATTAAGAGGACACACTCAAATGGAGGTTGATTCAATGCACTCAACAATTGAGAGAAAAATTAGACATAAAAAAATCAATATACCCGCAGACTATGTCACAGCTTGTAAAACTGCATGTATCTAAAACCTCTATTATGTTGAGTATTTGAGTTTTAACTTTTTTAAATCATTTTCAAAAATTATGTTTTTTAAATCAATTCGCCCTGGAAACAAGAAAGGTGATCCAGTAGTCACTGAAATAAAGGCTTTAATGTATGAAGCTAATAAAAATGTAAGTTATAAACTAAAATTTTCAGATGACTGGAGTAATCTTCTTTTATCAAGGAATAGCTCTACACAAACCCCATTAAGTATTGAGACACTACCACCATTACACACTCATAGAATCAATATCAAAAAAGAAAAATATGAACACTTACATCAGTTAAAAGCATCAATGGAAAAAGATTATCACTCTTTTTATGACAATTTGCCCAAAGAATAAATGATTTTTTAACCTTATTCTTAATGTTACTATTTCATAATAAATACTTAAATTAATTAAAAGTTTATTTGCTATAGATGTATAATATTTACCATTTTGTTACTTAAAAATAAAGTTATTTTATTCCTAACATTATAATCAAGGCTGATAATGTATGTTATTTCTTTTTATTATTACTTATATTATTTTGTTACTGAAAAATTCAGTTATTTTATTCTTTATGTTATAATCAAGGCTGATAACGTTTTATATTTCAATTAATTATTATTTTATACTTTGATTCTAAAAAATTAAGTTATTTTATTACAAATAAATAATAAAAAGAGAAAAAATCATAACTCCTAAAAATGTGTGTGTTTTTTTTAGAAAAAGTCTTAACTCCTTTCACAAGTTCACTTATTCTAATAAATATATAAATTATTCAACAAAATCAACAAAATCATAAATAATAAATTTTAACAAATACAGTTATTTGTGAAAATAAAAAAAGTAATACAAGTAAAAAAAATATTTCAAAATTAACAACTACACAAAGGGCCAATAAATATTTTTCAAACAAAATTCAATTGTAAACATTTTAATTAGTTCTTTCATAATATTTTGTATATATATTTAATATTTATAAACATTAACTTTTATATAATGTATAAAATATGTTTATCAATATGTTTATAAGTCACTTTTTAATAATTCCATATTTCCATGTAACAATTATTATATTTTTGAATAAATTAAAGAAATAATGAACAATTAATTATTATATTTTTATTTATTTATTTGTTAATTTATTATTGTGATTAGTTATGGTAACATGGTGTGGCGACTCTTGCCACAATACTTTTCTCCGTTGACCCCCCTGCGACAGCTGGCACTCTTCCTCACGCCGACCAGCAAGCCGCGTCTCACAACGACGTGCCACCTGCCGCCATCGGTCCTACATTCGGCCTCTTTTCTCGCCCGACCGGCGTATCGACGTTTCTGATCCGTGCACGTTCCCTTGCCTGCAGTCCCTTCGACTTTCCGACTCGCTCGTCTCCGAACGTCGATGACTTGCATTGGCAACAGCGACCGCGATCACGAACCGTCAGCGACGGCCGCGAGACTTACACAAGTCATCCTACGTCTCTTTCGATCACCACGATCTCGTCTTTTGCTACGCGAAACCAACCTCACGACGTGCCGCTGTCGCCAACCTATTTGTGCCCACGTTACGATAAATGCTTAGTAAACACGTTTTCTATTTACCCTGAACAAATTGTCTCGAGTACCATTCTTCACCTTTTCTTCCCGAGCAATCAGTAATACGACTGTTGGCCGCGCGGGATTAAACATATACGAATACGATAATCCCACGTGCGCCACAAGGGTATAAGAGTTCTTACTATACAGAGCGCTAGTAAAACGTGACTTTTCGTCAGATTTGATAAGAACATTCGGCGCCGCTCAACGCTGTGATAAAATATAGGCCGACGTGCAACCATAGACCTTATACTAAGGTTGCGTTCCGGTTGGACGCTTTGTACGCTTCAAGCGCTCCCAGTGAGTTCCACTTGGCATTTATAAGCGCTCACACTACAACCTTGACGTCACGAAATCTGAGCTCTATGTCATCGTTCGGCGCTCACGAACGCTCAAACGAAATAGGTAGTGCAGCGTAAGCGTTTGGGATATCTTATCAATTATCAGTTTATCAGTTAATTGGATAAATACAAATTTAAAATAATATAATATTAAATATTATTGTGCGGCAGCGACCTTCCCGGAAATGTCGTTAGCGCGGGATATTGCCGACAACCTAAGATTACCGGATAGATGGTTACACAAAAAATTAGAATTGACTCAAAGTATCAAATTAGAAGTGGACTGTATAATGAAGCTCTTTCATGCTAATTAACAAAGAAATTAGACGGGGGGACACTTAAATACTATGTTACTAATTCACAATTACAAGACAATATATTTAAATAATTTTAACAGTATAGTATGTATATGAATGATATCACCAAAATGTGGTCAAGGCCAGGTATCCTCGGTTACGGTATGATGGATATTATTATTGTAGTCGACAACTGCGATGGCGTACACTCGGCTTACAATGATATAACAGCTTTTCGGCGATGTCGTATTATCGGCGGCTAGACGATGAGCACGCACACGCAAAACGAATCGAACCACGATGTATGTCCGAATGGTGACAACACAGACGGCACTTTAGCGTATGGCTACGACGAAGGCGTACACTAGATTTACAATGAGCCTTTTTAACATAAACATCGGTGACGACGATGGCGTACACGCATTATATATCGGCGACGACGAAGGCGTACCGCGAAAAATTAACCGAAGAAAACAAACTATAATTTTGTAGCGGCAACGAACACACACCACAACAACAACAACACCGTGTGCGTATTTCAAAGTATCGATACGACATAACGACACTACTCCAGAGAGGTAAGAGGATCGCGTCCATAGACCTATACTCTATTCGTCGTAAGTTGACCCACTCGCTCGACGAAAACCGGTCGTGGCTGCGCAGGCCACAGCGTCTTTGGAGCGCTAGTGTTGATCATCGCCACCGCACCTGGCGTATACGTAGTGATTCAATTATCTTAACGGCGTATCGACTATCGACACTATCTCCGCGAACGCGCGCTACTGTAAAAGATTATTTTTTTATTCTGTTTACGATTATTGTTTATTTATTCATTAATATAATTCGCTATGGATAGTGATAATCAAGGCATTGAAGGCGTAGAAGCATTATCACCTATAAAAAAGAATACACGAGGAAAAGTGAGTATTATATGAAATTCGAGATATCTAACTAATAGTAGAAGAATTTTCTAGGGAAGTAAAAAAAAATCCAGTTTTCGCGACTCGACTGTATTTATTATTGGTTGTCAGGGGCGTATACAAGGGAGGAGATGTGGGGGTCAGATCCCCCCATAGGCCTTTTTTTAAAATGTTATAAAATAGTGTTCTTAGTGTTAGCGCATTATAAGGAAACATCGAGAAAAAATTAAATAAATAGTGTAAACCTTCTATAATATCGTTTAATTCAGGGGCGTCATTCCTAATTTTTGAAATACATGCTATACCAACTAGTAGGTAGTTCAAAACCAAGTTCAGCAGACCAATATAATATATTATTATATAATAATTATTACAACAAAAAAAAATTTTCTCACTTCGCTCGATAATTTTCAACTTAATATTTCCCACGTATTTCATTTATTATGAATATAGTACAGTACCTATAATGTACCTAATAATATTAAGTTTATTCTTTATTATATTATTTAAACGCAAATTTAAATATTTATAGTTACGCTATGTCGCTATTGTACCTTAACTACTTTATTGTATATTACCTATATTTTGTTATTTATTATTTTAATGTGCTTAGGTTTAATTTTCTTTTCTGATCCCCCCCATACAAAATGTATGTATACGCCACTGTTGGTTGTAATTATTACGAAATATTATAATTGAATTGATGATTAAATATTTTCATATATTTTGAATTATAAAACGAAGTGCATTAATTTTTATTTTGTATTTAAAATTTGTATTTTTTTTGTTTTAGATTGTTGGTTCACGTGAGTGATTAAGCATTGTAAATATGTACAAGACAATCATTAAGGATAATCCTAGTACGTCAATGAGGCAAATGAGGGCGACAATTTCAAAGACAATGGGCATTGGTGAATCAACAGTTCATAGGACTATCAGTGAATACCAGGAAACTAATACGGTAATATCTCCAAAACGCAAGAGAGTAAGAGTTAAAATTACTGAAACGTTCGATGACTTCGCAATGAATGCAGTCCGCAGACACGTGCACAGTATTTGGTTCCGACGCGAAATCCCTACACTTGATAAAATTCACAAAGCTGTTTCCGATGATGAAGATTTGCCAACCGTATCCCGTACTAGCATGTTTAAATTATTGAAAGAATTAAAATTCCGTTACGTTAAGAGAAGTCGTAACAGTGCTTTAACGGAAAAAACTGAGTTGATACTTTGGCGAAGAAGGTACTTGAGATCAATAAGGAACTATCGTGAAGAGGGTCGCCATGTGTATTATCTAGACGAGAGGTGGGTAAATGCTGGTGACTGCCCCAATTATGAATGGCGTGATACAACTATAACATCCCACCGTGACGCATTCCTGAAGGGAATGTCGACGGGTTCCGTGAATCCGTCTGGCAAAGGCAAGCGTCTAATTGTCCTGCATATAGGGTCTGAAGATGGTTTTGTTGACAATGGATTATTGTGTTTTGAATCCAAGAAGAACTCCCGCGATTACCACGACGAGATGAACGGTCAGACATTTTGCGAGTGGATGGAGAGTATTCTACCTCGTCTAAAGGACAACTGCGTTATTGTGATGGACAATGCACCGTATCATTCCGTGAAGTTGGACAAAGCACCGACGACGTCAACAAAAAAGGGCGATATTATAGAGTGGTTGGAGAATAAAGGGGAAGTGGTGGATAGGACTATGATAATAAAATAACTTTTAGACATCGTAAAAAAAATTAAGCCTCAACATGACAAATTTGTTATTGATGAAATCACCAATGCACAAAATAAAACAATTTTACGTCTGCCACCCTATCATTGCGAGCTTAATCCGATTGAACTTGCTTGGTCATCAATAAAAAATCATTTAAAAATGAACAACACCACATTCAAACTACCTGATGTCAAAAAACTTTTAATAGAAGGCATAAAAATAGTAGAAACAAATATGTGGAAGAACTTTATACGACACACGGTCACAGAAGAAAATAGGTTTTGGGAAATAGATGACGTTATTGATGAGGTGTTTGAAGCGGAGAGACAAAATTTAACTTTAACTATTGGAGATACGTCATCTGATTCAGAATCTGATGAGGATTGAACTATTCTTATAATATATAAATATATTTGTTTTTATACCTGCTTTTTTTTTTTTAAATGAACATTTTTTTAAATTTTTTTTATATAATTTTTTATTCATTTGCTTAAGTGAAAATAAAACATTTTATATTGCGTATATTATAATGTGTTATTTTTAATTAAATATCTATACAGCATACTATTATAATATGAATATATGATACGACTTAATAATAATAAAATGTAAACAGTAAGTATTTTGGTTCAATAAAATACTGTTGCGATCGTATTGGATTTATTACAGATGTCGTGTATGCCGTATTCAAGTATAATACAATAGATTAATTCGTAACAATTATTTTGTAAATCATCCTGTATGCACGGCGGCAGACCACCGTTCTACAACGTGGGGGGTCTGAACGTTCCGGCGGCTCAGTATGCATGCGCGCAAGTGGGTCAACTTACGGCGAATAGAGTATATAAACTATGGACAGCGCTTAGAGAGAGAAGTCAGGATACGATATAGTTGAGCGAGAAAAGAGACTAAGTAGTGTTTTGCAGTGTGCCTACTGCCAAATAAAAAATTGTGATACAATAAAATCTCGCCGATCGTTATATTTCATTGATAACGTGATAAAATTGTGATTACTGATTTGTTTTATAGACGATAAAACCTTAACCTAACCTGACCTATGGATAAAGGAAATGGAAATAAAAAAAAGTTTAGTATTTCCTCCATGACTCACTACTTTGTGTTCTTTCTCTCTCAGTTATAGGATCGCCTAGCATTGTGGGCAGAGCGGGGTGGAATGCGCTGTCCATAGTTTATTGGTCTATGATCGTGTCGCGGCGAACATGTTACGCCAGAATCGGCAGTGCAGCCAACTGGCGATAGCAGCAGTACATGCGCAAAGGTTGCATGACTAGTGCCGGCCGTATCGCTACCAAACAATTATTAAAAATATTATATAAATCTAAGTGTGGCAATATTGTAAATTGTTTTATATATATTGTTATATTATACTTGTGTGTAGGTTCGTCGAATGGACGGTTTTCCCGTACGTCGTTATCGATGGGCGACGGATCATTATATTATATTACATTTTATATTTATATTTATATTATATTGATAATATTAATTAATGTACGTCGGGACTACGGCCGATTCCCGGTCGTCTCATATTTTTAGTTGGTTGTTGCCTGTCGTCGGTGAATAAACGTATATTGTATTAATATCAAAATTGCGACTTATACTCATTTTCCCACACCACACACATCAGACCCAGGTTGTCTACGCTACGGCATGACATAGTACCAATATATATATATATATTATTACATAAGTTCTATTTATATACAATTTAAATAGTTAAATATGTCGGTAGCTGTCACAATAATGGATGGGGTGGATGGAGATAAATACGTGATATATGTGACGAGCGATGAGGCAAGTCGGATGAATTCAAGTATTATAAGAGTAAACTAAATTTGGATTTAATTATTATTAGGTATATATTTTTCGATTATTTTTTTGTTCAGATGACATTTGTTGCTCAAATGTTAAATAAATGTAAGCAGCAACAGAGGGAACAACTGCAAAAGCAGCAAACTGAACAACTGCAACAACAGCATACAGAACAACTGCGACAGCAGCAGATAGAACAACAGCAACATGATGATGCAAGTTTATTTTAATGGCCTCATGCTGCCATATTACTGGTGATTGAGGAATACAGGAAAACGGCAGACAACTTTTGTTCGGGGCAGATTTCACAAAAGAAGATTTGGCAATTAATAGCAGATGAGTTGGTGAAGAATACATACAGTGTAACTGGTAATCGATGCCAGTCAAAATTTGGAGGTCTGAAGAGGACTTATAAGTCAATCAATGACCATAACGGTAAGTCTGGAAATGGCCCTAGAACTTGGCCATATTTTGAAATTATAGATGGCTTGTTAGGGGTGAAACCCTACATTACCCCCATAGAAACTGTTTCATCAACGGGGAAAAGGGACCAACCTGAATTTGACAGTTCTCTCGCTTCTGATATCGTGATCTTCCGGAAACAATACAACTATTCATCCGGTAGACAAAGAGCTATTATAGATTGAGGAAAATAGGAAAGCATCCGAAGAAAACAAAGAAAAGAGGCATAAAGAGAAAATGGAACAGAAACGGGAGGCTATTAATATTTTAGCTAGGCTTGTTAGTGTCTTAGAGACTAAAAATCAGTAATTAAAATTCCTATTTATTTGTAAATAAAATATATTACCTGCCACGTTCCCAAACCTAAGATTGGATATAATTTTATACGTGACTGAGGATTATTATCTGTTAAGTACTTGTAGATATTATATAAATTATTTATTATTTTTTTGTTAATGACCAAAGTCAATACCTTAGAAAATAAAGACTGATGATTTAACTTATTTAACTTATTAATAACTTTATTTTTCTGTGTACACTATAAGTTGTTGAAATAATGATAGATTTTCAACTTCAGTATCTTGTTCAATAGGAAAGTGAACATAGTTGGTGTATTTATTAAAATTGCGAAGCCTAAAATGTCATTATCATCAGTTGTATATTATAATATGATTAAAATGATATATAGGCAAAAAGTGACAAGGACGCAAATGGACTTAAAAATATAGTTACCTCGTGGTTCTTACCTGCAATTATATTAATAGGTAAGTCAATAAATTATTAACACAACACTTTATAGGATTAAACTTTTTAAAATATTGATAAATTAATTAGTAAGTACCTACACAGATAGAAAAAATTATTTAATTTAGCACGAATCGGTGTTAAAATAACTAAGACGGCGTGTAGGTTTTCACTCACTAGAAGCTTGGTGTTGATACCACATCAGACGTATAAGTTAAAATAAGTTCTTTTAAAGGTAGTAATTTTTAATTATTTCGGAGTTAATTTAACGTCCATAACTGTTTTACCACTACACAACCAACTATAGATTATTCTAATTGCAATTATTGTCAAAATAACATGTAGTATGCAAATTTAAAAATATTTTGTGTTCAAAATAACTTTTACGTGATATCAATAGCAGTCGATCGGAGTGGTGAATTATTTAGCTCATTTATATTATAGCTAAAATAACAATAGGTACTTTTATTACTTTTAAATAATATAATAATATATTCTTTAACATTTGTAAATACCTATATATATACATATGCATATGTATATATGTATATAATATGCCATTTCCATAACCTGCATGTCAGGAATTAAGACAATTGCTGAGACGATATGTCTATATATGTCGAAGAGGTAGTTTATCACAAATATTATCCCTCTTAATTTCTCCTTGATGATTAATTGCAACCAACTCTCTCACTTGTACATTAACATCCACAGGTGGGGTTTCGTGTACCTAGATCAGGAAACTCATCATCTTTTAATAAACATATATTATGTAAAACACAGCATGCAATAATATATTTGGGGGTTAGGTCGACACGTTCCATATCTAAGGTTGTCAGAAGACTTCGAAATCGCCCTTTAAGGAAACCAAAAGAACGTTCAATTGCCATCCTGGTAGAGGAATGACAAAAGTTAAAGTTCTTTTGCTTTTGAGTTAAATGCCCATTGTCACGGTATGGTACTAGTAAATGTTCATGTAATGTATAAGCGGCATCACCAATCAAATGAGTGTTACTAGGAAATTTAGTTGGGTCATCAAGGTAATTTTTCAGTTCAGATAATCTGAAAACCCGTTGGTCGTGTACTGAACCAACATTCCCAGCATAGCAATGAATAAAACAAAATTTATTATCACACACGGCCTGTGAAAAATAAGTAAATTAATACAGAATAATACTTAAAATGTAAAATGAAAATATAAACATACTTTTAATTGAATTGAATGGTATCCTTTTCTATTAACATAAGCTTCTTGGTGGTCATGAGGTGCAGGAATGTTAATATGTGTCCCATCAATTGCACCAAGCACATTTGGAAAAGTGCTGGTAGAGAAAAATCCATTTTTAATTTCCTCAGCTTTTTCCTCGCTTGGCCAAGTTATGAAAGCTGGTGTCAAAATTTCCAAAGCAACAATGACTCTTCTGATACATCTTAATGCAGTTGCCCGCCCCACATCAAATTTTTCACAAATTGATCTAAATAATTTTTAGGTATAATAAAATAGATATAGCTAATTATAATAATATAATACACACAACAGTAGCTTTGCATGTAACAATAATATTAAGTATGTATACCAAAAATACCGGCAAGAGTCCGGAGTAGCCCTTTTCCAAATTGCAATTAAAAATTATTTATTTGGTGAAATAGATTTGTAACCTGGCTTTGTTCTGTTTAACTTTGGAGCAATTAGAGTCAATACAAATTCGAATGTGGTTGGAAGCATCCTATAAAATAGTATTTGTTAAATTTATTTGTATCTACTCTTATCTGCTAAAAGTAATCAACTCTTTGGCGAATGTATTTTATTATTAAAACCTTCTAACCTGGAATGAGCTTTGAATTGGCCATCATTGAATAGTGGTACGATCGTTTCAACATAATTTTGCAACATGGGTATTGCAGTTTTAGTTTCTATACTTTCTAAACAATGTACTACATATTCATATTCATTGCCGTCATCTTCACTGTCATCAGACGAAGAGGAAAATATAATATCACAGCATTGTTGTATAGCATTGTTGATAACTAAATCACGCTCATTAGAATTATCCATTATAAAAACACTAATAGAATAAGTAAAAAAATATTAGCGAATTTGAAATTAATTAGTAAAACTGAATGATCAAACAATTATTCACAAGAACAAAAAACAATTTGTTTATCTTGTTATCAATTTCATTTTTGAAATCACTAAACAAGTGCTAAGCGCTCACAGCAGGTTCACACGCGTTCCACTTGGACAGTGAGCAAAGCGATTATATGCGTCTGTTTGATAGTGGAACGGTTCATAAACACGAGCGTGAGCGTGAGCACTGTAAGCGCGTAAGCGTCCAACCGGAACGCACCCTAAGTATACTAGTATAAGGTCCATGCGTGCAACCATTGTATCTATGGGTGCGTTCGTCTAGGTCGATTTGTACGCTTTAAGCGCTTACGCTATAACCTTGACGTCACAAGATCTGAGCCCTACGTCATCGGTCCACGTTCACAAACGCTCAAACGAAATAGGTAGTGCAGCCAAAGCGTTCACGCTGTGGCGCGTTGACGAACGGAACATAGCGCTTACACTGGTTATTAGTGATAACTACTAATGATAACATAGAAAATTGTTTCACCGAAAATACCAATTACTAGTTTAGGACTTTAGGTTAACGAGTAATGCGTATAACTAATATTTAAAAAGTATTATTAGTAAAGAAATTCTCAACTATTCAGTTATTCATACTATATTACTATCCAATCAACGATGGAATTATCAACGATGCAAGTGACACTTACGGACGGTGATGATGATGGGTCAGCTTACATTCTAGATGTGACGCCTGAACAAGCGAACCGCTTAAAGACAGGTACATAATATTATTTAGTTAAAACATTGATTAAATATTAAATATACAGGTACTCATCTAATATGCAACCTAGCGCTACTTCGTTGGTGTAGTATGCTACCTACCGTAAAATAAGCTACCTACCATAAAATAATAACAAATTAACAACAATTTATTAATTTACCATTGTTGTTCAAACGCCGATATGCTCCTACGATCTAGGCGGTTAGCTATATTGACTTGCGGTGAATAATATATTAAATAAATAAAAAGGACAAAAGATGACCCACTGGTGAAATAATACTGGTGCACAAAAAAAAATATAACGCTATATATCATTAGCGGCGTATTGAACGCCAAAAAGAAGGAAAATATATTATAACACATGAAACACACATATATAATAATTACAAAAGGGGGCCCCAATATAATAATATGATTAACTACAGGTAAGTTACAAAGACATGAATGGTAGAATTGACCTGATCCGCTGATGAAATGCACGATCCTCCTGGTCGACTTCAATCCCAACGTGGAATGGTCAATGACGGTCGACGACACACAGCTGGCGGCACGAAATTAGCTGAATGACGGCGACAACGGGAAAACCCAAAGGTCCGCACACGTGATGACGGCACACTGTATTCAGCGGCGGCACGCGATGTATAGCTGCAGCCCACGAACGTATCGGCGAAACACAAAGTGGTACTTGTGGTACTGAGTACTGACGCCGAAAATGGCGAAAACTACACACGTCGCAAACGTGGATGCGATACAGTAAACACACCAGTAAGCAAGCACGGCAACGCGGAGAAGGCGTCGTGCCGACGGTTAGAATAGAACAGAAAAATGGAAAAACAACAGAACCGAAGCTGGCCCGGCATCGTCGACATACGACCGAAGCGCGCAAAACCGAGGCGGCTGCAAACAAAGACTCAACGCCGACGGCGCGGCTGGTGGTCGGGTTGGCGGCCGCGAACCGGTGCCCGGTGGTCAAACGGTCTGCGTTCGAACAGTTGTCAAGTACTTCATAATATTTCAATTATATATTATTACACATTATATACTATTTTTTTTATAATCTTTCAATACGTCATTATATATTATTACACATTACATACTATTTTTTTTATAATATTTCAATTCGCCATTATATGCATATTATTATACATCATATACTATTTTTATATCATTCCAGAAAACTTCTAATAAATCGTGTTGGGTATTAACGGACCGCCACCATTCTTCTATTAATTGTGGGTCTAACAAATCTGTCGCTCCTCGGGTTTTAATTCCGTATATAGTTTTAACAAGTCTCCATATACACTCGATCGTTTATGTTTGGGCGCCCGTTGTAGGATCAACAAAGAACTCGGAATTATTGACGGTTTCGTGATGATAACCTATATCTTTTAAGGTACTACCTACCAGAAAAAAATTTGACCGGTATCGTCCCCTCCCCCGCATAAAAATTTTATGGCCCTGCCACTTGTAAGTTTGATGAACATTAATATTACTTTTCTATGAGTTTTATCTTATTTATGTTTTCTTGAATGATTAAGCATGTTTTGATAGGTTGAATTTAAAGTAAATATACAAATCAATACAAACTATATATTACAATAATTATTATGCTGGCATGTAAAAGGAACGCTATGTAATGTAATTATTAAATTATTTGTATGTTTAGATATGGTATTTGCAAATAAAATGCTGAATAAAGCTAAATATATGAGATTCATGGAAGATGTAAGTGCTGAAGAATCATACAGTACTTAATGAAAGTGAGTCAGTTGGTCAACATGAAACTTTGCAAATGAAACAAAATATAAACAATGAAACCGACAATGTTTTTAAGTGGCCTCGTGAGGCAATACTTCTTCTTATTGAGGAGTACAGAAAAAGAACTGATGATTTTTATTCAGGTCGGATATCTCAACAAAAAAATTGGCAAAATATAGCAGAGGAATTATTGAAAAAGAAGCATCATGTTACTGGTCCACAATGCCAGTCAAAATTTAAAAGCTTGAAAAGTTCGTATAAATCTATAAAGGATCATAATGGAAAGTTAGGGAATAGGTCTAAAACATGGGCCTATTACTATTTAATGGATGGTTTGATTGATTCCAAGCCCTGTATAACACCAGTTGCCACTTGCCACTGCATCATCGACTGGTGACAAAAAATCCATTAATAATAACTTTTGCTCTTTCCTCATTAGGCCATACAATAAAAGCAGGAGCTAGAATGTATAAAGCGTTAACTACTCTTCTTACACATTTCAATGCAGTTGCTCTCCCTACATTAAATTTTTCACAAATTGACTTGTAAATATACGTGAAATAAAACCCAATTGGAAATTCTAATAGTAACAAAACACAAATAAAACCGAACCGGTATGAATCTGGGGTTGCCATTTTCCAAATTACCATGAGAAACTGCTTGTTTGGTTTTGTAATAACGCAAAAATTAAAAGAATAAAAGAATTTAAAAGAATAAAATAAAATTATTAAAAATCACCGTAAATGTTAATACGACGCCTGCCGACACTAATATTTAAGATGATCTAAATTTACGTTACTACCTTCCTCCTGATCGTCGGAGGGTTCTCGAGGTCGTGTTCTCGAGAATTTGATCAAATACACTTCTATGATGTATATGTATATGCATGCACATATAATTTAATATAATGCAGTCAACAATACTATATTTTATATTTTAATATGTATTTTGTCTTACCTGACTCGCAGCTGTCTCTGGGTTATGCAGTAGGAGTTTTAGGTGACACAAATTAATTATTTAAAATACTCGAATAAAAATAAAGAAACACACTGATTATTGCTCGTCAAAAGGAGTCCAGTTGTCACTCGTAGAATTCGGTATAGAGAGGTTGTTAATCTGTTTTCGCGGTGCGCCTGCACTCGCGAGAGGCTGTTTCCAGTGTTGCCAGGTGTGTGGGAAATTCCCACGGCGCGGGTAAATTCTATCATAAAATTTTGTAAAAGGGACAAAGGGAAATTTTTAAATAAATCACCCATATGTGGGAATTTAAACAATTGTGAAAATTAAAAAAAAAAATATAATATATTATATTAAAATATTAAATACAATAATTATTTAGACATTTAATCAATATTATCATTTATCAGTAATTGGTAATCACAAAAGATCACGTGCAAAATGGTAATCACTATCAGTTATCACTTATCGGTATCAAGTTTACAAATAATTATGTAACTCACCACAATGGTTTTAAGTGATGCTTATTGCTTATAGTAATTAATAATTATTCATAATTCGTTTGTTTAAGAGTTAAGAGTTTAAGACATTAATATGGATTATTCTGATCCAGATGACCCTAAAGACAGATGTAGTACACCAAAAAAAAAAAGAGCAATGAGAAATGAACTCTCAAAAGAAGAATGTCACAGAGAATATAGGAAAAAACAATTTCAACAACAGTGGTTAACAGATGAAAAATATAAACTTTGGCTAAGAGAAGTAAAATCTGAACCAACCAAATGCAAGTGTATTGCTTGTAATGTTGAAATCATGTGTGGCAAAAGCGAAATTGAGAAACATTCAAACAGTAATAAACATTTAAAAAATGTCAAAAGTTTATGTGGATCAAAATCACTGTTATCGTCGTTTAATAAAAGTAAGGATAATGAAATTCTAGAAAACAATATTAAAATCTCTGAAATCAAATTAGCAGCATTTTTAGCTGAACACAATGTTGCTCTACACACCATTGACCATTTAACTCCTTTACTAAAAGAGATTTTCCACGATTCAAAAATTTGTAATGGTGTAAATCTTCATCGTACCAAAGTCACTAGTGTCATTAAAAATATTATTGCACCAGTTGAAATTTATGAAACAGTTGAGATAATAAAAAACAATCCATTCTCTGTATTGGTTGATGAGAGTACAGACTTGACATGCCAAAAATTTTTATGTTTATTGGTTAGATTTGTACATCCTAACAGTGGTATGGTACACACAAAACTTTTGGAACTTGTACCAGTCAATGCTATAAATTGTTCAGCCAAAAGCATATATGGCCATTTCAAAGAGTGTCTTTTAAAAAAATATATTCCTTTGAACAATATTGTCGGAGTAGCTTGTGATGGTGCTGCGGTAGTGGTTGGAATACACAATTCTTTTATGACTTGCATGGTAGAAGATTCACCAAAAGTAATAAAAATGCAATGCATCTGCCATTCTTCAGCACTAGTAGCGTCAAATGCTTGTTTAAATCTTCCCAGAACAGTTGAACAGTTAATTCGTTCAATTTCATCATATGTATCTGGGAGCGCAAAGCGTTGTGCGCAATTAGTTGAAATTCAAGAATTTTTTGATAACCAGCGTAAAACAATTTTGAAGCTTGCCGAAACTCGTTGGTTAGCACTTCACCAATGTGTAGTCAGGGTATTAGAATGTTGGCCAAGTCTCATTGAGTACTTTAGAATTGCTCTGTTCGAGGACAAATTAAAATCTGCGCAAACAATATTAGATGAGCTTTTAAATCCATACACTAAATGCTATTTTTTATTTTTAAAATATGCTTTAAATTATCTAAATACATTCAATGCTCTTTTTCAAAGTAGAGAAATTATGATTCACAAACTTTTTGACCAGTCATTAAATTTAATGAAAATTATATGTCAAAACTTTGTGAAACCATCATTATTAGATAATATTAGCTGCTTAAACTTTGGAGACATTTCAAATTTATTGCCTGTTGAAGAAGTATTTGTGGGTGCAGAATGTCAATCACTATTAGATTTACAGTCAGCTGATAATATTAATGTATTCAAAGAAAAGTGCCAAAAATTTTATATTACAGTAGCAGAAGAAATTATAAAACGACTACCTATTAGTAATAATTTGTTTAAAGAATTCAAATTTTTATATCCTGAAATTGCATTAGATGCAAACAACCGTGCTGGTTTTGCTAATTTGCCTCTACTTAGCGAGCAATTTGGTAATTATTTTGACAAATTTGAGCTTATAAATGAATGGAGACAACTTCCCTCCTCATTGAATAATTCTCAAACTATACATTTAAAAAACCTTGGTGTGGTTGATAATGCTCAAATGTGGAAAGAAATTTCAGTATTGAAGAATTTTGTGAACGATTCCCCTAAGTTCCCAAATATATGTACATTAGCAAGATTAGTATTAACTTTGCCTCATTCCAATGCGGAAGCAGAACGAATTTTTTCTATTGTTAACGATGTGAAGACAAAAAAAAGGAATCGAATTGGAAATGATACATTAAATTCAATTTCAATAATTCGCTCATCATTCCAGAATAAAAATCAAACTTGTATGAACTTTAAGGTTAATAAAGACCACATTGCTCTACATAACACACACAATTTATACTTATAAAATCAAATTTTTATATACATACTTAAGTTGTAAATCAAAAGACTGATATGCAAAATGTGTGATAAGTTACTCTTAGTTCAAAAGATTTAATTTTAATTTTTACTTGTTGAATTTTGTTATTTTGTTATTTGTTGGATTATGTATTGCTTAATGAAACAAATAATATAATTTTTAAGGCTGTTTTTCATATATATAATATATAAAATATTTTGTCTAATAATATAAAATCAAATTTTTATGTACATACATAAGCTGTAAATCAAAAGACTGATATGCGAAATGTATGATAAGTTACTCTTAGTTCAAAAGATTTAATTTTTATTTTTATTTATTGAGTTTTGTTATTTTTCATTTGTTATATTATGTTTATCTCAATTAAAAAAACAATATAAAGTTGAATTTTTACATTGTTATATGTTGTATTTATTATTAATAAACTATAAACAGTACATTCTTGATTATAAAAATAAAATGATTGATATGAAAAATATTAATGTTTAAAAGGGAAGTATCTAACTATTATGTAGTATCTATAGTCAGATAGTTGAATAGTTAGTATTTGAAGAGCAAATAATTAATAACTATGAATATTATAAAATATTGACATTGATGTTATTTGATTATGTCTTTTATTGATAAAATGGTAATATAGAATAAAAATATGAATAAATAATTTTGCGTTAAGCGCTAGGTACTCAGCGAGCGTTAGCGAGCGCCAAATTTTTTATGTGGGAAATTATAATAAAATGTGGTAATTTGTAGTACTCGTCGTGGGATTTGAAAAATGTTTAGCTGGCAACACTGGCTGTTTCACTCGAGGAAGGTGCTCATGCACTGCCGAAGGGACGATCCGGTTGTGCCGGCCAGAGAGTGATAGGCGGCTTCATCAAAAGGTTGTTTTGTACATCCGATTTCTCTTCTGTGACAAGGACCTTTTTTACCATACCTTTTCTCCGGCGGCATGTAAGAAAGCCACACGTCCTACGCTCTACAGTTGCAAACATAGGTACGTGTCGATTTCTTAATCCCTGATCGTATAACATAATTAGACAATTTTGTCTGTGACAATAATTTATTGGGGTCTAGAGATTTCCGATTTCTACGTGTGACAGTCTGGCCGTTATTTATTTATTTGTTATATCTTAAATAATTGTTACAATGATGTGTGAGCATATCATTACAGTTTAATAGTTGGACAGAAAGGTTTTTTCCTAACCAATTTTGGTGCAATGATGTTGAGTACCAATTCAAAAGTTTCTGGAAGTATTCTATAAATATTTTATATTAATAATATTATTTAAAAAAATCATTCAGAGGAAATTTCTGTTATCAATAAATATATAATGATATGGCATGACAGTAGGCATAACCGGACGCGATCGAAAACCGAATACCGATCAGTATTGATTCATTCGCCGAATGTGGCGGTTCTCCTACGTATGTATTTGAAGAGTTAATTAAAATAAATCAGTTTTGTCTTAAATATTGTTGTGCTTTTAATAAATCTATACCAGTTCTAATGCTTATAAACAATAACAAAAGTCAATACCTGAAATGAGATTTGAACTGGCGTACAATCTTTTCCACATAATTTTCCATTCTAAGGATAACATTTTTGACAGTCAAAAACGGCACTGCAAGTTCAAAGTCATGATCATCATTTTCACTTTCTTCCGACGAAGAGAAAAAAATTATTTCACCAACTAGTTTTAGGGATAGTCCTACTAACGCTTGTTCATTTAAGTCACCCATTAATAATTATAATTTAGAATAAAATAATAATTAAAATTGATTTCGTATGGATTAGTGACCTGTAGAAGTGGAATGACGAGATATGTGATAACTCATAAAGTGATAATAAAGTTTGATGATAAAGTGATAACGTCCGACGTCGCAATGATCACGCACGAATAATTTGCGTTCGTCTTGAAGCTTACGTGATATCACGATTAAAGATATACAGGTTGCACATCGTCCTATAATAAACGGCTTTCAGATTGATTTACAAAGTGACTGTATAAAACAGCTGTAATTAATTAACTACTAGCGCCCATGTGTCAAAATGCAGAACTAATTTTAAAGAATCTAAGTAATTTAAAGTATTATTATGATAATATGCAGGTGATATAATATACTTTACAGCCTTCGTAATATTTGTTATTAATCGTAGATCGCTATTCGTAATATTTGTATTTATTTTATAAAAAACATATATATTAATATTCATATAAATATATTTAATAGATACATAGCAAAGCGTTTAGTTAACAAAACGAAATGCTTAATTTGCATTGAAGGATTAAAGAACTTAAATACGTCATCAGTAGGTCAAGAAGCTGCTTTAGTTCAAGCAAAAAGTAAAGGATACCTTACACATCCAAACCACAATTTGTTTAAAATTCCAAGATATCTAGGAACTTGTTTTGCAAAACATGCTAACTCAAATGATGTGTATTTGAGCTTACTTATAATGAGTTCTTTAATAATAAGTTTGAGCTTAAATTTTCTTGCTCTATGCATAAAGTTGAGATGTTAACTAACATTTTTTCGTATTGCATTACAATGAGAATGAGAAAGTACACTTATCTAGAAAACCAAAAAAACCTAATAAAAAGTTATCTAAATTAGTTACATGTTAGAATTCTTATTTATACCTAGTGTTTATGTTTATACAGTTACTCATTCTTATAATATTACTTATAACTTATGTTTTAAATCCAATATTATTATGTACTTTTTTACGTTTGTTAATTGGCATATAAAGATTTATTAAATACTTATAAGTTGTAACTTATAAAAATGTCTTACGTTTATTTCAAAGGAAAAATAGTATTAACTGTTAATTTTAATAATATTATGAACACAATTTAAGATATATCTAGGACAACGATTAGATATATATTGTATAATTGTTAACAATTTATTGTTAAATTGAACTAGCAACTACAGCAGTTAGTCTAATCAAGTTTCCGACTACTAAATCACCGCCGTCTGCCACTACAATACTAAGTGAGTCGAAGCCGCTTGCTGCCATCGTCGCCGTCATCAACGTCGCCAAGGATCATCGTCGCCGCCGTCAACCAGTGCCGCCGCCTACCACGCTGTACGAGCCATCGCGACCGTGAGTGATACTCGCAAATATCAATGTTTATTATATGTCTGTGATTTATATATCCAATACCAATATTATAGCTCGAAGAGCAATACATTAATAGATTTATGTGAATATATTTATATAAAAGAATACATTGTAAAAAACTTTATAGGTAACTAAAATGTTAATCATCGTCGCCGCCGTCAACCAGTGCCGCCGCCTACCACGCTGTACGAGCCATCGCGACCGTGAGTGATACTCGCAAATATCAATGTTTATTATATGTCTGTGATTTATATATCCAATACCAATATTATAGCTCGAAGAGCAATACATTAATAGATTTATGTGAATATATTTATATAAAAGAATACATTGTAAAAAACTTTATAGGTAACTAAAATGTTAATCATCGTCGCCGCCGTCAACCAGTGCCGCCGCCTACCACGCTGTACGAGCCATCGCGACCGTGAGTGATACTCGCAAATATCAATGTTTATTATATGTCTGTGATTTATATATCCAATACCAATATTATAGCTCGAAGAGCAATACATTAATAGATTTATGTGAATATATTTATATAAAAGAATACATTGTAAAAAACTTTATAGGTAACTAAAATGTTAATCATCGTCGCCGCCGTCAACCAGTGCCGCCGCCTACCACGCTGTACGAGCCATCGCGACCGTGAGTGATACTCGCAAATATCAATGTTTATTATATGTCTGTGATTTATATATCCAATACCAATATTATAGCTCGAAGAGCAATACATTAATAGATTTATGTGAATATATTTATATAAAAGAATACATTGTAAAAAACTTTATAGGTAACTAAAATGTTAATCATCGTCGCCGCCGTCAACCAGTGCCGCCGCCTACCACGCTGTACGAGCCATCGCGACCGTGAGTGATACTCGCAAATATCAATGTTTATTATATGTCTGTGATTTATATATCCAATACCAATATTATAGCTCGAAGAGCAATACATTAATAGATTTATGTGAATATATTTATATAAAAGAATACATTGTAAAAAACTTTATAGGTAACTAAAATGTTAATCATCGTCGCCGCCGTCAACCAGTGCCGCCGCCTACCACGCTGTACGAGCCATCGCGACCGTGAGTGATACTCGCAAATATCAATGTTTATTATATGTCTGTGATTTATATATCCAATACCAATATTATAGCTCGAAGAGCAATACATTAATAGATTTATGTGAATATATTTATATAAAAGAATACATTGTAAAAAACTTTATAGGTAACTAAAATGTTAATCATCGTCGCCGCCGTCAACCAGTGCCGCCGCCTACCACGCTGTACGAGCCATCGCGACCGTGAGTGATACTCGCAAATATCAATGTTTATTATATGTCTGTGATTTATATATCCAATACCAATATTATAGCTCGAAGAGCAATACATTAATAGATTTATGTGAATATATTTATATAAAAGAATACATTGTAAAAAACTTTATAGGTAACTAAAATGTTAATCATCGTCGCCGCCGTCAACCAGTGCCGCCGCCTACCACGCTGTACGAGCCATCGCGACCGTGAGTGATACTCGCAAATATCAATGTTTATTATATGTCTGTGATTTATATATCCAATACCAATATTATAGCTCGAAGAGCAATACATTAATAGATTTATGTGAATATATTTATATAAAAGAATACATTGTAAAAAACTTTATAGGTAACTAAAATGTTAATCATCGTCGCCGCCGTCAACCAGTGCCGCCGCCTACCACGCTGTACGAGCCATCGCGACCGTGAGTGATACTCGCAAATATCAATGTTTATTATATGTCTGTGATTTATATATCCAATACCAATATTATAGCTCGAAGAGCAATACATTAATAGATTTATGTGAATATATTTATATAAAAGAATACATTGTAAAAAACTTTATAGGTAACTAAAATGTTAATCATCGTCGCCGCCGTCAACCAGTGCCGCCGCCTACCACGCTGTACGAGCCATCGCGACCGTGAGTGATACTCGCAAATATCAATGTTTATTATATGTCTGTGATTTATATATCCAATACCAATATTATAGCTCGAAGAGCAATACATTAATAGATTTATGTGAATATATTTATATAAAAGAATACATTGTAAAAAACTTTATAGGTAACTAAAATGTTAATCATCGTCGCCGCCGTCAACCAGTGCCGCCGCCTACCACGCTGTACGAGCCATCGCGACCGTGAGTGATACTCGCAAATATCAATGTTTATTATATGTCTGTGATTTATATATCCAATACCAATATTATAGCTCGAAGAGCAATACATTAATAGATTTATGTGAATATATTTATATAAAAGAATACATTGTAAAAAACTTTATAGGTAACTAAAATGTTAATCATCGTCGCCGCCGTCAACCAGTGCCGCCGCCTACCACGCTGTACGAGCCATCGCGACCGTGAGTGATACTCGCAAATATCAATGTTTATTATATGTCTGTGATTTATATATCCAATACCAATATTATAGCTCGAAGAGCAATACATTAATAGATTTATGTGAATATATTTATATAAAAGAATACATTGTAAAAAACTTTATAGGTAACTAAAATGTTAATCATCGTCGCCGCCGTCAACCAGTGCCGCCGCCTACCACGCTGTACGAGCCATCGCGACCGTGAGTGATACTCGCAAATATCAATGTTTATTATATGTCTGTGATTTATATATCCAATACCAATATTATAGCTCGAAGAGCAATACATTAATAGATTTATGTGAATATATTTATATAAAAGAATACATTGTAAAAAACTTTATAGGTAACTAAAATGTTAATCATCGTCGCCGCCGTCAACCAGTGCCGCCGCCTACCACGCTGTACGAGCCATCGCGACCGTGAGTGATACTCGCAAATATCAATGTTTATTATATGTCTGTGATTTATATATCCAATACCAATATTATAGCTCGAAGAGCAATACATTAATAGATTTATGTGAATATATTTATATAAAAGAATACATTGTAAAAAACTTTATAGGTAACTAAAATGTTAATCATCGTCGCCGCCGTCAACCAGTGCCGCCGCCTACCACGCTGTACGAGCCATCGCGACCGTGAGTGATACTCGCAAATATCAATGTTTATTATATGTCTGTGATTTATATATCCAATACCAATATTATAGCTCGAAGAGCAATACATTAATAGATTTATGTGAATATATTTATATAAAAGAATACATTGTAAAAAACTTTATAGGTAACTAAAATGTTAATCATCGTCGCCGCCGTCAACCAGTGCCGCCGCCTACCACGCTGTACGAGCCATCGCGACCGTGAGTGATACTCGCAAATATCAATGTTTATTATATGTCTGTGATTTATATATCCAATACCAATATTATAGCTCGAAGAGCAATACATTAATAGATTTATGTGAATATATTTATATAAAAGAATACATTGTAAAAAACTTTATAGGTAACTAAAATGTTAATCATCGTCGCCGCCGTCAACCAGTGCCGCCGCCTACCACGCTGTACGAGCCATCGCGACCGTGAGTGATACTCGCAAATATCAATGTTTATTATATGTCTGTGATTTATATATCCAATACCAATATTATAGCTCGAAGAGCAATACATTAATAGATTTATGTGAATATATTTATATAAAAGAATACATTGTAAAAAACTTTATAGGTAACTAAAATGTTAATCATCGTCGCCGCCGTCAACCAGTGCCGCCGCCTACCACGCTGTACGAGCCATCGCGACCGTGAGTGATACTCGCAAATATCAATGTTTATTATATGTCTGTGATTTATATATCCAATACCAATATTATAGCTCGAAGAGCAATACATTAATAGATTTATGTGAATATATTTATATAAAAGAATACATTGTAAAAAACTTTATAGGTAACTAAAATGTTAATCATCGTCGCCGCCGTCAACCAGTGCCGCCGCCTACCACGCTGTACGAGCCATCGCGACCGTGAGTGATACTCGCAAATATCAATGTTTATTATATGTCTGTGATTTATATATCCAATACCAATATTATAGCTCGAAGAGCAATACATTAATAGATTTATGTGAATATATTTATATAAAAGAATACATTGTAAAAAACTTTATAGGTAACTAAAATGTTAATCATCGTCGCCGCCGTCAACCAGTGCCGCCGCCTACCACGCTGTACGAGCCATCGCGACCGTGAGTGATACTCGCAAATATCAATGTTTATTATATGTCTGTGATTTATATATCCAATACCAATATTATAGCTCGAAGAGCAATACATTAATAGATTTATGTGAATATATTTATATAAAAGAATACATTGTAAAAAACTTTATAGGTAACTAAAATGTTAATCATCGTCGCCGCCGTCAACCAGTGCCGCCGCCTACCACGCTGTACGAGCCATCGCGACCGTGAGTGATACTCGCAAATATCAATGTTTATTATATGTCTGTGATTTATATATCCAATACCAATATTATAGCTCGAAGAGCAATACATTAATAGATTTATGTGAATATATTTATATAAAAGAATACATTGTAAAAAACTTTATAGGTAACTAAAATGTTAATCATCGTCGCCGCCGTCAACCAGTGCCGCCGCCTACCACGCTGTACGAGCCATCGCGACCGTGAGTGATACTCGCAAATATCAATGTTTATTATATGTCTGTGATTTATATATCCAATACCAATATTATAGCTCGAAGAGCAATACATTAATAGATTTATGTGAATATATTTATATAAAAGAATACATTGTAAAAAACTTTATAGGTAACTAAAATGTTAATCATCGTCGCCGCCGTCAACCAGTGCCGCCGCCTACCACGCTGTACGAGCCATCGCGACCGTGAGTGATACTCGCAAATATCAATGTTTATTATATGTCTGTGATTTATATATCCAATACCAATATTATAGCTCGAAGAGCAATACATTAATAGATTTATGTGAATATATTTATATAAAAGAATACATTGTAAAAAACTTTATAGGTAACTAAAATGTTAATCATCGTCGCCGCCGTCAACCAGTGCCGCCGCCTACCACGCTGTACGAGCCATCGCGACCGTGAGTGATACTCGCAAATATCAATGTTTATTATATGTCTGTGATTTATATATCCAATACCAATATTATAGCTCGAAGAGCAATACATTAATAGATTTATGTGAATATATTTATATAAAAGAATACATTGTAAAAAACTTTATAGGTAACTAAAATGTTAATCATCGTCGCCGCCGTCAACCAGTGCCGCCGCCTACCACGCTGTACGAGCCATCGCGACCGTGAGTGATACTCGCAAATATCAATGTTTATTATATGTCTGTGATTTATATATCCAATACCAATATTATAGCTCGAAGAGCAATACATTAATAGATTTATGTGAATATATTTATATAAAAGAATACATTGTAAAAAACTTTATAGGTAACTAAAATGTTAATCATCGTCGCCGCCGTCAACCAGTGCCGCCGCCTACCACGCTGTACGAGCCATCGCGACCGTGAGTGATACTCGCAAATATCAATGTTTATTATATGTCTGTGATTTATATATCCAATACCAATATTATAGCTCGAAGAGCAATACATTAATAGATTTATGTGAATATATTTATATAAAAGAATACATTGTAAAAAACTTTATAGGTAACTAAAATGTTAATCATCGTCGCCGCCGTCAACCAGTGCCGCCGCCTACCACGCTGTACGAGCCATCGCGACCGTGAGTGATACTCGCAAATATCAATGTTTATTATATGTCTGTGATTTATATATCCAATACCAATATTATAGCTCGAAGAGCAATACATTAATAGATTTATGTGAATATATTTATATAAAAGAATACATTGTAAAAAACTTTATAGGTAACTAAAATGTTAATCATCGTCGCCGCCGTCAACCAGTGCCGCCGCCTACCACGCTGTACGAGCCATCGCGACCGTGAGTGATACTCGCAAATATCAATGTTTATTATATGTCTGTGATTTATATATCCAATACCAATATTATAGCTCGAAGAGCAATACATTAATAGATTTATGTGAATATATTTATATAAAAGAATACATTGTAAAAAACTTTATAGGTAACTAAAATGTTAATCATCGTCGCCGCCGTCAACCAGTGCCGCCGCCTACCACGCTGTACGAGCCATCGCGACCGTGAGTGATACTCGCAAATATCAATGTTTATTATATGTCTGTGATTTATATATCCAATACCAATATTATAGCTCGAAGAGCAATACATTAATAGATTTATGTGAATATATTTATATAAAAGAATACATTGTAAAAAACTTTATAGGTAACTAAAATGTTAATCATCGTCGCCGCCGTCAACCAGTGCCGCCGCCTACCACGCTGTACGAGCCATCGCGACCGTGAGTGATACTCGCAAATATCAATGTTTATTATATGTCTGTGATTTATATATCCAATACCAATATTATAGCTCGAAGAGCAATACATTAATAGATTTATGTGAATATATTTATATAAAAGAATACATTGTAAAAAACTTTATAGGTAACTAAAATGTTAATCATCGTCGCCGCCGTCAACCAGTGCCGCCGCCTACCACGCTGTACGAGCCATCGCGACCGTGAGTGATACTCGCAAATATCAATGTTTATTATATGTCTGTGATTTATATATCCAATACCAATATTATAGCTCGAAGAGCAATACATTAATAGATTTATGTGAATATATTTATATAAAAGAATACATTGTAAAAAACTTTATAGGTAACTAAAATGTTAATCATCGTCGCCGCCGTCAACCAGTGCCGCCGCCTACCACGCTGTACGAGCCATCGCGACCGTGAGTGATACTCGCAAATATCAATGTTTATTATATGTCTGTGATTTATATATCCAATACCAATATTATAGCTCGAAGAGCAATACATTAATAGATTTATGTGAATATATTTATATAAAAGAATACATTGTAAAAAACTTTATAGGTAACTAAAATGTTAATCATCGTCGCCGCCGTCAACCAGTGCCGCCGCCTACCACGCTGTACGAGCCATCGCGACCGTGAGTGATACTCGCAAATATCAATGTTTATTATATGTCTGTGATTTATATATCCAATACCAATATTATAGCTCGAAGAGCAATACATTAATAGATTTATGTGAATATATTTATATAAAAGAATACATTGTAAAAAACTTTATAGGTAACTAAAATGTTAATCATCGTCGCCGCCGTCAACCAGTGCCGCCGCCTACCACGCTGTACGAGCCATCGCGACCGTGAGTGATACTCGCAAATATCAATGTTTATTATATGTCTGTGATTTATATATCCAATACCAATATTATAGCTCGAAGAGCAATACATTAATAGATTTATGTGAATATATTTATATAAAAGAATACATTGTAAAAAACTTTATAGGTAACTAAAATGTTAATCATCGTCGCCGCCGTCAACCAGTGCCGCCGCCTACCACGCTGTACGAGCCATCGCGACCGTGAGTGATACTCGCAAATATCAATGTTTATTATATGTCTGTGATTTATATATCCAATACCAATATTATAGCTCGAAGAGCAATACATTAATAGATTTATGTGAATATATTTATATAAAAGAATACATTGTAAAAAACTTTATAGGTAACTAAAATGTTAATCATCGTCGCCGCCGTCAACCAGTGCCGCCGCCTACCACGCTGTACGAGCCATCGCGACCGTGAGTGATACTCGCAAATATCAATGTTTATTATATGTCTGTGATTTATATATCCAATACCAATATTATAGCTCGAAGAGCAATACATTAATAGATTTATGTGAATATATTTATATAAAAGAATACATTGTAAAAAACTTTATAGGTAACTAAAATGTTAATCATCGTCGCCGCCGTCAACCAGTGCCGCCGCCTACCACGCTGTACGAGCCATCGCGACCGTGAGTGATACTCGCAAATATCAATGTTTATTATATGTCTGTGATTTATATATCCAATACCAATATTATAGCTCGAAGAGCAATACATTAATAGATTTATGTGAATATATTTATATAAAAGAATACATTGTAAAAAACTTTATAGGTAACTAAAATGTTAATCATCGTCGCCGCCGTCAACCAGTGCCGCCGCCTACCACGCTGTACGAGCCATCGCGACCGTGAGTGATACTCGCAAATATCAATGTTTATTATATGTCTGTGATTTATATATCCAATACCAATATTATAGCTCGAAGAGCAATACATTAATAGATTTATGTGAATATATTTATATAAAAGAATACATTGTAAAAAACTTTATAGGTAACTAAAATGTTAATCATCGTCGCCGCCGTCAACCAGTGCCGCCGCCTACCACGCTGTACGAGCCATCGCGACCGTGAGTGATACTCGCAAATATCAATGTTTATTATATGTCTGTGATTTATATATCCAATACCAATATTATAGCTCGAAGAGCAATACATTAATAGATTTATGTGAATATATTTATATAAAAGAATACATTGTAAAAAACTTTATAGGTAACTAAAATGTTAATCATCGTCGCCGCCGTCAACCAGTGCCGCCGCCTACCACGCTGTACGAGCCATCGCGACCGTGAGTGATACTCGCAAATATCAATGTTTATTATATGTCTGTGATTTATATATCCAATACCAATATTATAGCTCGAAGAGCAATACATTAATAGATTTATGTGAATATATTTATATAAAAGAATACATTGTAAAAAACTTTATAGGTAACTAAAATGTTAATCATCGTCGCCGCCGTCAACCAGTGCCGCCGCCTACCACGCTGTACGAGCCATCGCGACCGTGAGTGATACTCGCAAATATCAATGTTTATTATATGTCTGTGATTTATATATCCAATACCAATATTATAGCTCGAAGAGCAATACATTAATAGATTTATGTGAATATATTTATATAAAAGAATACATTGTAAAAAACTTTATAGGTAACTAAAATGTTAATCATCGTCGCCGCCGTCAACCAGTGCCGCCGCCTACCACGCTGTACGAGCCATCGCGACCGTGAGTGATACTCGCAAATATCAATGTTTATTATATGTCTGTGATTTATATATCCAATACCAATATTATAGCTCGAAGAGCAATACATTAATAGATTTATGTGAATATATTTATATAAAAGAATACATTGTAAAAAACTTTATAGGTAACTAAAATGTTAATCATCGTCGCCGCCGTCAACCAGTGCCGCCGCCTACCACGCTGTACGAGCCATCGCGACCGTGAGTGATACTCGCAAATATCAATGTTTATTATATGTCTGTGATTTATATATCCAATACCAATATTATAGCTCGAAGAGCAATACATTAATAGATTTATGTGAATATATTTATATAAAAGAATACATTGTAAAAAACTTTATAGGTAACTAAAATGTTAATCATCGTCGCCGCCGTCAACCAGTGCCGCCGCCTACCACGCTGTACGAGCCATCGCGACCGTGAGTGATACTCGCAAATATCAATGTTTATTATATGTCTGTGATTTATATATCCAATACCAATATTATAGCTCGAAGAGCAATACATTAATAGATTTATGTGAATATATTTATATAAAAGAATACATTGTAAAAAACTTTATAGGTAACTAAAATGTTAATCATCGTCGCCGCCGTCAACCAGTGCCGCCGCCTACCACGCTGTACGAGCCATCGCGACCGTGAGTGATACTCGCAAATATCAATGTTTATTATATGTCTGTGATTTATATATCCAATACCAATATTATAGCTCGAAGAGCAATACATTAATAGATTTATGTGAATATATTTATATAAAAGAATACATTGTAAAAAACTTTATAGGTAACTAAAATGTTAATCATCGTCGCCGCCGTCAACCAGTGCCGCCGCCTACCACGCTGTACGAGCCATCGCGACCGTGAGTGATACTCGCAAATATCAATGTTTATTATATGTCTGTGATTTATATATCCAATACCAATATTATAGCTCGAAGAGCAATACATTAATAGATTTATGTGAATATATTTATATAAAAGAATACATTGTAAAAAACTTTATAGGTAACTAAAATGTTAATCATCGTCGCCGCCGTCAACCAGTGCCGCCGCCTACCACGCTGTACGAGCCATCGCGACCGTGAGTGATACTCGCAAATATCAATGTTTATTATATGTCTGTGATTTATATATCCAATACCAATATTATAGCTCGAAGAGCAATACATTAATAGATTTATGTGAATATATTTATATAAAAGAATACATTGTAAAAAACTTTATAGGTAACTAAAATGTTAATCATCGTCGCCGCCGTCAACCAGTGCCGCCGCCTACCACGCTGTACGAGCCATCGCGACCGTGAGTGATACTCGCAAATATCAATGTTTATTATATGTCTGTGATTTATATATCCAATACCAATATTATAGCTCGAAGAGCAATACATTAATAGATTTATGTGAATATATTTATATAAAAGAATACATTGTAAAAAACTTTATAGGTAACTAAAATGTTAATCATCGTCGCCGCCGTCAACCAGTGCCGCCGCCTACCACGCTGTACGAGCCATCGCGACCGTGAGTGATACTCGCAAATATCAATGTTTATTATATGTCTGTGATTTATATATCCAATACCAATATTATAGCTCGAAGAGCAATACATTAATAGATTTATGTGAATATATTTATATAAAAGAATACATTGTAAAAAACTTTATAGGTAACTAAAATGTTAATCATCGTCGCCGCCGTCAACCAGTGCCGCCGCCTACCACGCTGTACGAGCCATCGCGACCGTGAGTGATACTCGCAAATATCAATGTTTATTATATGTCTGTGATTTATATATCCAATACCAATATTATAGCTCGAAGAGCAATACATTAATAGATTTATGTGAATATATTTATATAAAAGAATACATTGTAAAAAACTTTATAGGTAACTAAAATGTTAATCATCGTCGCCGCCGTCAACCAGTGCCGCCGCCTACCACGCTGTACGAGCCATCGCGACCGTGAGTGATACTCGCAAATATCAATGTTTATTATATGTCTGTGATTTATATATCCAATACCAATATTATAGCTCGAAGAGCAATACATTAATAGATTTATGTGAATATATTTATATAAAAGAATACATTGTAAAAAACTTTATAGGTAACTAAAATGTTAATCATCGTCGCCGCCGTCAACCAGTGCCGCCGCCTACCACGCTGTACGAGCCATCGCGACCGTGAGTGATACTCGCAAATATCAATGTTTATTATATGTCTGTGATTTATATATCCAATACCAATATTATAGCTCGAAGAGCAATACATTAATAGATTTATGTGAATATATTTATATAAAAGAATACATTGTAAAAAACTTTATAGGTAACTAAAATGTTAATCATCGTCGCCGCCGTCAACCAGTGCCGCCGCCTACCACGCTGTACGAGCCATCGCGACCGTGAGTGATACTCGCAAATATCAATGTTTATTATATGTCTGTGATTTATATATCCAATACCAATATTATAGCTCGAAGAGCAATACATTAATAGATTTATGTGAATATATTTATATAAAAGAATACATTGTAAAAAACTTTATAGGTAACTAAAATGTTAATCATCGTCGCCGCCGTCAACCAGTGCCGCCGCCTACCACGCTGTACGAGCCATCGCGACCGTGAGTGATACTCGCAAATATCAATGTTTATTATATGTCTGTGATTTATATATCCAATACCAATATTATAGCTCGAAGAGCAATACATTAATAGATTTATGTGAATATATTTATATAAAAGAATACATTGTAAAAAACTTTATAGGTAACTAAAATGTTAATCATCGTCGCCGCCGTCAACCAGTGCCGCCGCCTACCACGCTGTACGAGCCATCGCGACCGTGAGTGATACTCGCAAATATCAATGTTTATTATATGTCTGTGATTTATATATCCAATACCAATATTATAGCTCGAAGAGCAATACATTAATAGATTTATGTGAATATATTTATATAAAAGAATACATTGTAAAAAACTTTATAGGTAACTAAAATGTTAATCATCGTCGCCGCCGTCAACCAGTGCCGCCGCCTACCACGCTGTACGAGCCATCGCGACCGTGAGTGATACTCGCAAATATCAATGTTTATTATATGTCTGTGATTTATATATCCAATACCAATATTATAGCTCGAAGAGCAATACATTAATAGATTTATGTGAATATATTTATATAAAAGAATACATTGTAAAAAACTTTATAGGTAACTAAAATGTTAATCATCGTCGCCGCCGTCAACCAGTGCCGCCGCCTACCACGCTGTACGAGCCATCGCGACCGTGAGTGATACTCGCAAATATCAATGTTTATTATATGTCTGTGATTTATATATCCAATACCAATATTATAGCTCGAAGAGCAATACATTAATAGATTTATGTGAATATATTTATATAAAAGAATACATTGTAAAAAACTTTATAGGTAACTAAAATGTTAATCATCGTCGCCGCCGTCAACCAGTGCCGCCGCCTACCACGCTGTACGAGCCATCGCGACCGTGAGTGATACTCGCAAATATCAATGTTTATTATATGTCTGTGATTTATATATCCAATACCAATATTATAGCTCGAAGAGCAATACATTAATAGATTTATGTGAATATATTTATATAAAAGAATACATTGTAAAAAACTTTATAGGTAACTAAAATGTTAATCATCGTCGCCGCCGTCAACCAGTGCCGCCGCCTACCACGCTGTACGAGCCATCGCGACCGTGAGTGATACTCGCAAATATCAATGTTTATTATATGTCTGTGATTTATATATCCAATACCAATATTATAGCTCGAAGAGCAATACATTAATAGATTTATGTGAATATATTTATATAAAAGAATACATTGTAAAAAACTTTATAGGTAACTAAAATGTTAATCATCGTCGCCGCCGTCAACCAGTGCCGCCGCCTACCACGCTGTACGAGCCATCGCGACCGTGAGTGATACTCGCAAATATCAATGTTTATTATATGTCTGTGATTTATATATCCAATACCAATATTATAGCTCGAAGAGCAATACATTAATAGATTTATGTGAATATATTTATATAAAAGAATACATTGTAAAAAACTTTATAGGTAACTAAAATGTTAATCATCGTCGCCGCCGTCAACCAGTGCCGCCGCCTACCACGCTGTACGAGCCATCGCGACCGTGAGTGATACTCGCAAATATCAATGTTTATTATATGTCTGTGATTTATATATCCAATACCAATATTATAGCTCGAAGAGCAATACATTAATAGATTTATGTGAATATATTTATATAAAAGAATACATTGTAAAAAACTTTATAGGTAACTAAAATGTTAATCATCGTCGCCGCCGTCAACCAGTGCCGCCGCCTACCACGCTGTACGAGCCATCGCGACCGTGAGTGATACTCGCAAATATCAATGTTTATTATATGTCTGTGATTTATATATCCAATACCAATATTATAGCTCGAAGAGCAATACATTAATAGATTTATGTGAATATATTTATATAAAAGAATACATTGTAAAAAACTTTATAGGTAACTAAAATGTTAATCATCGTCGCCGCCGTCAACCAGTGCCGCCGCCTACCACGCTGTACGAGCCATCGCGACCGTGAGTGATACTCGCAAATATCAATGTTTATTATATGTCTGTGATTTATATATCCAATACCAATATTATAGCTCGAAGAGCAATACATTAATAGATTTATGTGAATATATTTATATAAAAGAATACATTGTAAAAAACTTTATAGGTAACTAAAATGTTAATCATCGTCGCCGCCGTCAACCAGTGCCGCCGCCTACCACGCTGTACGAGCCATCGCGACCGTGAGTGATACTCGCAAATATCAATGTTTATTATATGTCTGTGATTTATATATCCAATACCAATATTATAGCTCGAAGAGCAATACATTAATAGATTTATGTGAATATATTTATATAAAAGAATACATTGTAAAAAACTTTATAGGTAACTAAAATGTTAATCATCGTCGCCGCCGTCAACCAGTGCCGCCGCCTACCACGCTGTACGAGCCATCGCGACCGTGAGTGATACTCGCAAATATCAATGTTTATTATATGTCTGTGATTTATATATCCAATACCAATATTATAGCTCGAAGAGCAATACATTAATAGATTTATGTGAATATATTTATATAAAAGAATACATTGTAAAAAACTTTATAGGTAACTAAAATGTTAATCATCGTCGCCGCCGTCAACCAGTGCCGCCGCCTACCACGCTGTACGAGCCATCGCGACCGTGAGTGATACTCGCAAATATCAATGTTTATTATATGTCTGTGATTTATATATCCAATACCAATATTATAGCTCGAAGAGCAATACATTAATAGATTTATGTGAATATATTTATATAAAAGAATACATTGTAAAAAACTTTATAGGTAACTAAAATGTTAATCATCGTCGCCGCCGTCAACCAGTGCCGCCGCCTACCACGCTGTACGAGCCATCGCGACCGTGAGTGATACTCGCAAATATCAATGTTTATTATATGTCTGTGATTTATATATCCAATACCAATATTATAGCTCGAAGAGCAATACATTAATAGATTTATGTGAATATATTTATATAAAAGAATACATTGTAAAAAACTTTATAGGTAACTAAAATGTTATGAAACATGAAAATAAAACAGTTAAGGATTTTGTAACCGAAAACAAAAGAGTGTTATAGAATTTTATTACAAATAAAAGAACAAAATGTGTTATGACACCCAGTATAAGACTTCAGAGGAAGCGCTTTAGAAATATGAGAAACCCTAAATTTAGGGTTAGAACATAATAATAGATCAGGCAAAAATAAAAATGCAAAAACCATGGGTCCACCTTGTAAATGTAAGATGAAATGCTTTGATAAAATTAGTGAAGATATGAGAAAAACAGTATTCACTGAATACTTGGGTTTAGGAGATTATGTTCGACAATGGGATTTCATAGCCAGGTGTGTAAGAATAAAAGAAAAGGAAGTATCAACCACATCATCAAATTCACGTACAGCATTATCCAGACAGTATTATTTACCCATTAACTTTGTTGAAACTAAAAGTTGACCGAGATAAATATTTTATTTTATCTTGAGTATAATACTAGAGCTTTAATACTAGCTATTATATTTTTCTTTTTATAGTAGGTGCAAAGGACTAAAACCAATAATGGTATAATTCTTTCGTTTTGATAAGATTATTTTTCCGCAAACACGCGATGTATGTAATGTTTATAACTTAGTAATCATAAAAATAAATAGATGTGTTATAGGAATAATAATACTTAACATAAAAAAAACAAATAAAACAAGCCAACAACAATTAAAATAAAGAATGTAACGCCCAGGTCATCGTACGCAATTAATGGTCATAGGGAAATAATGTCAACAACATAATTATTTATTATAATTTTTGGACTATAATATAATATAATCAAAAAAATATCGATACAATTGTTGGTATTGCGATATTTTTAATACAATTTATATTAAAATTTAATATAAATTAAATATCGATATACTTAAACGATTTCTTGTAAACAACGGTGTTTGGCTTTTAGACGCAAAAATATTGCCCGTTTTAAACTCGATAAGCGTCCTCAACGTTGCGATGTATAAAAGTAGCATCGTCTCCGATACTAAAAAACTATGACCGTGTTAGACACGGCACTCGTCCTCAACGTAACAATGAATTAAAAAATTGTCGTCTCCAATGTGCCAAATTCAACAAATTCGTCAAATATTTTTTCTTGGGAATTTATTATTAAAATCTATGATAGAAACAGGGTTATATAAGTTGGTATATAATATATACTATATATACAAGGGTTGGAAGTGATATTCGAGTATTTAACGGATTCCAAAGGCAAACCATTTACGCCACCACTCATTAGTAATTATTAATATTTAATTCGATCATCGTTGTACAGTACTATAACAGTGTTTGTGCATGTGCACTTCGGTTTAAAAACGAATTTTAAATATACAGTGGAACCTCGATAAGTCGTTATTCAAGGGAAATACAATTTTTTAACTGTTTGAGGTATTCGACTTACTAGTTACTAAGGTTATGTTAACTTAGGTTAGATTAAGCGAGGGAAAGGAAATTATGTCGACTTATTAAGGTTTTTGACTTATCGACTTTCCACTGTATATTATTATAATAATAATTAAAAATGTAGAATAATACGATTGTTGATAGGAATGATTAATATTCTATATACGTCGCTGGTCATAATGGTTTTTTTCTTCGGGAATGGTATCCCTGATAATTGACAAAATATGGAAAGTATACATTTACAATATTATTATAATTGAGTTTTTATACTAAAAATACGATAGTGGGGACGATTTGTTTTGCAAAAAACACTCAGCGGGGCTCGTCGCTCATCAATCAATCTTCATTCTTCTGTCTCAGTGACAACTGACAGCGTCTTCGTCAACAGTATTGTAAGTATAGAACTTTTAAAATTTTTTTCAGACATTTTTAATGTTTAAATTAAAGTTTCTAATTTAAATTTTAACCATACGTCTATTTTACAATAACGAGAAACTTTTAATTTTTTTTTTATATACAATTTATTGACGTTTGTGCTCCATGTACAATATTATAATTTATAACATTGTTTAATTTTAATTTTTAATAATGAAGTTGAAATAATAGCAATTATAAAATATTTAAAATACATAGGCACAATTTTTTTTTATAAGCATTTAAAATTCGAATTTTGACAGAATTTATCAAAATCTCGAAAATCATTAATCACTGTAATTAAAAAATTATAAAATGTTCAGTTTTTATAACTAAGGATTGAAAATTTAAAACAAAGATTCTCATAAATAGTTCATGCTGTAACCAAAAATATGCAACAAAATATTTTAAATAAATACAATTTTACTTTGACAAATCTAGATACATCATTATAAAAAATTGCCCATAAATTAATACATTTTCCGTGGAACTTGGCATTAGGTTTTTAATAAATACATAACCTGTCATAGTGTCATCAATGTTAATTTGTTTGTATTATAGATGTACGGTGACATAATGATAAATGGCGGTGGTGGTGGCCGTGGTCGTGGTGGTGGCCGCGGCGATACTGATGATGTACCCGCGGTACCACCAAAAAAAAAGTTCACAGGAAGTAAGTGTCAAATATAAGTAAGCTAAAATTATGTTTTTTAACTACATTTTTTTTTCAGAATGTGACCTGTGCCGCGTTAAAGGGCACAAGGTCATTCAGTGCCCAAAATTCTGTAAGTTTCCACACTGCAATACATATGTATTTCCTTTATAATGTAAAATTAATTCATTTTATGAAATTTCAGTATCCATAAAGGCAATTGCAGACGCGGCCACGGCGAGTGGTAACGCCGGAGCGGGCGGCGGCGGCGAGTCCGTGGCGGTGGCGGGCGGCAGCGGGACAGCTGCAGCTGCTGGTGAAGACTAAAAAAAAAATGTTAAAAATTATTATTATTTTTTTTTATTATTATTATATGTTATTATATATTATTATATGTTATTATAAATAATAAAAACCAATACAAATTTCAATTTATTTAATGTATGTAGTTAACTTACTTATGAAAAGTTATGCCTTCGTTTTTTTCTTTGGCTACTTGCCACCTTCCACAAAAGCAACAACTCGGCGTTTTAATTATATTAAATATAATTATAAATTATATCATATATTTATATATAAACTAATGAAATATATAAAGTATTTTTTTTAACTAGTTTAAAATTATAAATTATTGAAAATTCAATTGCAGTCCGCAGTAATCGTACATTCCCACAGAATAATAATAATTAATTAATAACCATAATTTGAAATGAAATATAACCTAACCTTTTTTTTATAGAAATGATCAAGATTTTCAAGAAGAAAAATTTGATACGTATCGCTTGTATACTGCACGTGTAACTTTTTGAACGCTCAAAATTGCCTCGATACGTATCGATACACTCCAAATTCTTCCTTGAAAATCTTGTGTTTCAAATATCAATTATTATCATTGAAATTTGTTGTCATGAAAACAGCATCATCTAACGGTATAGTTTATCGGATACGGTGTTCGTGAGATAAAATATATCGCTGCATTATGCTCATATGAATCCCGAAAATAAAGTACACGGAAAAAAATTCCGATTTAATTTTTTTCGGAAAAAAAGTCCGACTAGAAAATTATTATACGGAAAAAAAGTCCGGTTTGATTTATTGTTTCATAATTAATAAAAATAATAAATATATTATATAAAAAAAAATAAAATTACTAAATGTATAATATATAATATAAATTTAATTTAAAACTATAAATAATTAAAATGTAAAACTAATATTTATTTCGTTTTCGAATGCAATGGCCAATATTAATTAAAAATTCTTCCACCGAGTTAGTGATACCTACAGTAATTTTTTATTTTTTATAATTATTTTTAATTTATTATTATTTATTTATTTATTGTAGTTTACCTTTTGCAGAAGTGATTAATATACCCGGACACTTTTTGGATAATCTTTGAGGGCATTTCCAGCGAATGCTTGTTGACAGATTATTATTAACTGTGTAAATGTGTTACAAATAATTTTTTTACCCGATTTCAAAATTACTACTTCTTTCTTACTTCTTCTTTCCATTTCGATGCGAATAACTACGAGAGTGTACAACGACTTGATTTCTTATGCGTTATCGTAACATCAATATTGTATACGTTGGGTATTTCATATTTTATCTTATCATACAGATTAATTGTGCTATCTTTATTGCCTTTTAATGTACACGATTTTTCTATCATATATTCTAGTATATTTTTTCTATCTACCTTAACTTAATACCTTCTATTTCTGTAGATTGTATGACGACGTTAATTTGTTATGAAACAATAAATCAAACCGGTCTTTTTTTCCGTATAATAATTTTCTTGTCAGACTTTTTTTCCGAAAAAAATTAAATCGGACTTTTTAGTTTTTTTCCAGATCCCTGCTCATATACCGTTATACGTAGTGCCATCTCTATATTATTATTACTCAGAGGTCGGAGGATACTATTATCAGTATTATCACAACATTTTTAAATTAGGAAGTCAGGGGTGTATTGGAGGGTATACGCGGGTATATAAGTAACTTTTAAGTAAAGATTCATTTATTTGCAATACAACATTTTTAATTAAGTACCTTAGTACCTATAATATAATATGATATTCTACTTCTACAAGTAAACATATTTCCAAAGCTGGGCATCTATATATTGTTTGTAATATAATGACATTTAAGGTGTATGTGCTATAGGTTTTTAAATAACCTAAGACAATGAAAATGGTTTTCTATGATATTGCAAAATATGTGTATACAAGTATTAAAAAAATGTGTGTCTGTGGTGGTTCTTTTGAAAATATTCAAAATACTGTATATTCAATTTAACAATATAATAATTCAAATATCAAATATAATGCCGAATTTGGAAAAAAAGTCTATGTATTTGTTATATAATGATATGAAAACTTTCTGCTATTTATAATATCACTAGATAAACTTATTATGATATTACATATTTTTATAATAAAATAAAATTAACTGCCCAGCAAACATACATAGTGTACATGATGTCTTTGATAAATCTATATGTCTATAACGTATACGATATCTTATAAACTAATTATAAAAGAATATAGAATGTCTATATTCATATGTAATTTTTGCATCTTTGGTTTGACCTATATTTGATAAATATTTATAGATAAACCTAGATGTATCATAGGTATTAGTAGTTGGATTATTTTATATACCTGTTTGAATAAATGTATACAAGTAAATTTATTTTATACGTCTTATTATTAGTTTGTGTCAAAAATTATATATAGCAACAGAATACATTTAATGAAAACAATTTAGATTATTTATTCTTAATGAATATAATTATGATTACAAATTATTATTATGTATACGAGGTTAGGTTATAGGGTACATACTAGGTTCCTAATTTTGTGATTGATAGTATGTTTACAAATTTTTTTAGATGTGCATACACATTATGATGTATATTTTATTTATTTTTTGTTCTGTGTAATTTAACTTAAAACAATAATATATTTATATCATATGGAGTATTTTTTACCAATTAAGGTACCTAGGTCTACTTAAAATGTTAATTAATCCATTTATGATAGGATTGGATCTTCAAATAGACTAAAAAAGTGGCGCACATAGACTAACTTTAGACTTATCATAGGCATCTACATTAGACGTCCATTAAGGGGGGCTTACACGAGATTAGTGCTCGTGCGAGTACTCAAGCAAGCCACTAAATTTCACTAAATTGAATCGAGTGGATATGATGTTTTAGTCGAGTAAATAGAGCCCGTTCCTATTTACTCGGCCGAGCTACTATACGTCTTGCCTTAATACTTGCATCGTGTAAACCCCCCTTTAGACATATATTGGACGTCTATATACATTACAGTGTTTCCCTGGGTGGAGGTTTGTCATGAAAAGTAATTATAATAAGCATTATAATATTATAATGGCGCTATCTAGGGGATGTTCATGAGTGGCTATAACCTGGATGAGGGGCATACTATAGGCAACTCGTCGTACAAGTCGGCTATTGTATATTTCTTTCTTTATCATGTACATTTATTCTTGATAATATTTTTAAACTATAGTTTTTTATTTAGCTTTATATGTAGGTACTAAGTACTTAGAACTTATACTCTGTATGTTGTAAATTGTATAATTATAGTAATTGTATCATACCAGCTATTATATAAAATAACTCTCTTAATAATATTCTACATAACATATACACCATCATATTATGATGGGCATTTATAATTTAAATAAATAAATAGGGGGTATGGTTGAAGATCATATTTAATGTATTTTACGGGTAGGTGCCTACTTAACATTTACATTAGACCTTAGCCTAGTAGCCTGCCCATAAACACAGCCATCTATTAGTAAACCTAAGTCCTAGATGATTAGAAGTTTATTATATAACGATGCCTATATTATGAACGTAAAAACTGCTTTGGAAATTGGGCAGCTGAAGGGCCAGCCCTATTACAAAAAATTTTTAAACACAACCGGTAGAACATGCAAGTATATATTTGAATTTTACTTACACGCACTACAAATCCGGAACAAACATTCGAATGAACTTATGTAGAATGTCCTTCATCAGACAGTATGAGTGAAGAAACTACTCTTCTTGTAAATCGAAAAATTATCTTAATTATATGGTTCATTCATATTATATGAGGAAGTTAACATAAAATAATGATGAATTTCAAAATAAAAATGTCTTTTATTTACCTACTTTAAATGATTGTAAATTAATTACCTAAGTACCTATTTAATTTAAAACAATATTCAATGCATAGGGAATTAAAACTGCCATCTAACGATAAACTATGGCATTACGAATCGACAGTTTTTAATTTATGAATTTACGATGTAATCGCGATATAGGTACCTATATTTAATAATTCAACTGCCTATTTCCAATGGTTCTGTTCAGACGGTGCGTTTAAATCGCCGCGGTTGCATAACCATAACGACGTTTGCTTAATTGAGTGTTAAATACGAGACCACACAACTATACTCCATACCCAATAAGAGCGCACCAGATTTTCATAGTAAAACTAGTTTTGCCCGTGGCCGCCCTGTGCGCTCTTATTTAGCGTACTCTTACGGAGACACGGAGTATACAAGCTTTTGGGTTTTGGCATTCATTTATCCATCGAACGTTGAAGGTTGAAGTTGAACTGTTCTGACGGTTAGGTTTGGAAGTGAACGCCGATTACAACCGTGAGTAATTTACCTTTTTTAATACATACTATTATACCAATAACTTTTTCTTAGTATTACTCAAGGGCGTATGTAAATTCCACCGATTGCGACCTTTTTTCATGTAAATTCCACTTGTACTTTTATTTTACCCCCAAAAAAATAAATTCCACCTGCACGTTTTTTTTTACTTGAAATTAAAGTTTCCAAATCCAATCTGATTAGCTAAGATTACAATACTAGATTTACCCTTTTATATTCGAAATTAATTAAATAATATTACAGTATAGATATGATTTATAAATTATTAAACAATTAAAATTATAAATTATTAAACATGCAATAATAATAAAACAATAGTAAGCAATAATCATAATAAGTTACAATAAAGGTAATAGGTACATTATTTATAGCTATATGTATATTATATTTAGAATTTAGATACTCATATAATTTTTGACATTAGTTTAAAAAAAAGCAGAACGCTTTTTATTTTCACACCGTCATTTTTCTTCATCAGCCTTCAACATTATTTGTTATGAAATTTGAAATTATTCAAACAAATTAAAAGTGTATCACTTTTACTAATTATTTCGGTTAATATATTCATTTTTAACAATGTAAACGGCCCTTTATTATATTTAAACTAAAAACGTACTGGTTGAATTTACAATCACACGTACTCATTACTGTTAGCTATTTCTTAAAAACTTCTTTTTTTTTTTTTTTTATTTGGCTTTTATTTAATATACTATTGCAGCTCAACAGATTATTATTACAACATGGCTTATTTAACAATAAAACTTTCAAAACTAAATTAAAATAACAGTTTTTTTTTAAAAATATATTTTACAGTTTTTTTTATTTATTTTTTATTATAAAAGCCGCTAGTATAAACGATGATAGCTTGACAATTACATGATAAGAATAAAACAATATAAAATTAAGATTAATAAACAATTAAGTACTTATATATCCCTTTCAGTCCCCAACGCCATTAGAATGGCATAATGATATAAAAGTCGTTATAAAATTGAATTTAAATTATTTCGTTATGTAATACATGAATATCTATGTAAAAACATGTGTAGAATACGTTAAAAATGATAACAATACAATTCGGTTCTTATATAAAACGATAATGACAATTTATTGATAACAAAAATGTTTCCTGGAATATTTGATTAATTTTTTCACATTTCATTGTACCATCAAAAGAAAAAAAGTTCTAAAAATCCCATATTTTTTTTCTTGTGTACACACTGATATTGTAATCATATTATGAAGTGATATAGTTACTAACTTTANATCATGTACATTTATTCTTGATAATATTTTTAAACTATAGTTTTTTATTTAGCTTTATATGTAGGTACTAAGTACTTAGAACTTATACTCTGTATGTTGTAAATTGTATAATTATAGTAATTGTATCATACCAGCCATTATATAAAATAACTCTCTTAATAATATTCTACATAACATGTACACCATCATATTATGATGGGAATTTATAATTTAAATAAATAAATAAGGGGTATGGTTGAAGATCATATTTAATGTATTTTACGGGTAGGTACCTACTTGACATTTACATTAGACCTTAGCCTAGTAGCCAGCCCATAAACACAACAATCTATTAGTAAACCTAAGTCCTAGGTGATTAGAAGTTTATTATATAACGACGCCTATATTATGAACGTAAAAACTGCTTTGGAAATTGGGCAGCTGATGGGCCAGCCCTATTACAAAATTTTTTTAAACACAACCGGTAGAACATGCAAGTAAATATTTGAATTTTACTTACACGCACTACAAATCCGGAACAAACATTCGAATGAACTTATGTAGAATGTCCTTCATCAGACAGAGTGAGATTAAGAAACTCCACTCCTCGTGAATTGAAAAAGTATCTTAATTATATGGTTCATTAATATTATATGAGGAAGTTAACATAAAATAATGATGAATTTCAAAATAAAAATGTCTTTTATTTACCTACTTTAAATGATTGTAAATTAATTACCTGAGTACCTATTTTATTTAAAACAACATTCAATACATAGGCACTTAGAACTGCTATCTAACGATAAACTATGGCATTACGAATGGGACACAGTTATTAATTTATAAATTTACGATGTAATCGCGATATAGGTACCTATATTTAATAATTAAACTGCCTATTTCCAATGGTTCTGTTCAGACGGTGCGTTTAAATCGCCGCGATTGCATAACCATAACGACGTTTGCTTAGTTGAGTGTTAAATACGAGACCACACAACTATACTCCATACCCAATAAGAGCGCCCCAGATTTTCATAGTAAAACTAGTTTCAATAAGGACAACTATCCGATTAATGTTTAATATTCTCCTAAATCAGAAAAAAACTTTGAGCTGTGCTCAAAGCATGAATGCGTTAAGTGATCAGTGTCATTCGGTTAAAGCAAAAGAACCATCCAACGGTGATGACGTTTCTGATGATGAAGCAATGTTTATCTATAGCAGCAGCAATATTAAAGAACAAAGTATGTTTTATGTTGATTTTGAAAAAATTTAAGTATAGAAATGTCTATGATACATGTAAAATAGCAGACAATTGTGAGTTATTACCCAATAATGAATATTATTGTGAATTGTTTGCAAAAAAATTTCTTAACTTGTATTTACCATTCACTTGTATGTGGACAAGATTGATGATGCCAGAAGAAGTTATGTCAAAATATTCTGTTAAAACTATTACAAATGGTAATGTGGAAAAGCATTTTGATAACGTAAAAAATTCTTTGATGAAAGGTGAAACAAATATGAAACTTGGTCGTTTTGTTCATAAAATTCAAACTTACACTGAAGCTATGTGTAAAGAAATAAAAGATGAAATACCTAGGGTATTGTACAAACGTAAAAAAAAACAAATACAAAGTCCCTTTAGACATTTTTTAACTGATCATAATTACGCATTGAGTTCACAGTCTAATAAAAAATGTAAACAGAGTAGTTCAGAATGGAATGATAGTAAAACATTTTGCCCTGTTGACCCGGGCAATATCTTGGTTGAAGAACAATGGCAAAAACGATTAAATAGAGTTCAAAATCATTTTAGTCATACTAATATTCAACGGTTGAGTTATGATTGGCAGTATAAAAGTATTGAAAAAGTTGCTGTTCATTATGATAATGATCAAAATGGACAGGATAAAATATTAAACTTACCTCGATATTCCAACCATTTGTTCACTGATATTAAATATTATTCTCCAAGTTTAAGTGAACAGTATGTAGTTGGTGTTTATTTGAGTAAAGGCTATAAGCCTGTGACTCTGTATGGTGAAGATTTTCGTACATTGCAAAACAACTCCTGGTTAAATGGAACTGTGATTGACGCACTGCTATTGACTTACGTGAATAATGAAATTGGTTATATTCCTGTAAAAATAAGCAATACAATTTGGTCAGGTACCAAAGTTGAAATAGCCAAATTTGATTGGACTAAATACTGTGTGTTATTTCTACCAATCAATCCTGAAGGTAATCATTGGTCTTTATTTATCATGGACTTCATTTTGGGTTGTGTATTTTATATGGATCCTCCATCCTCAGTGTCCAGGATCAGGTGACTTGTACTTACCTCAATTAAAAAAAATGTTGTTTTTAATGTGTGATAACGAAAAAGCAAAAGATTTACTGCATAAAATGGTTCTGAAAAAAATTGAGTATCCTTTACAGAATGATAGTAACAGTTGTGGAGTGTTTGTGTTGTATTATTGTAGTACATACAATCCAATGTTTAGTCAGAAATTTTCAAAGGAAGTTAATGTGAGTGATTTAAGAAATACATTGCAGCATCGATGTTTAATGTACTCAGATAGTATGAATGAAAGATGCATAATGTGTGCACAAAATAGAAAAGTAAATTTTACTTGGATTAAGTGCAATAATTGTCAGCGAAGAGTTCATAATGTGTGTGTAGGTGTATGCTACAAATTTATAACTAAAGAATTGAAAAATGAAAACTTTACATGTATCTTATGCAATAAGTACCTATTTTATGATTAAAAAATCATAAAATACAAACTAAAACTATAATATGAAATCAATATAAACAAACTAATATAATATTGTAAGTAGATAATGGATGATTGGTTACATAAGTTCGATGTTATTTATAAATTACACGGACAGTAAAATTGAATTTAAACATAAAATTAGGTACCTACCTGGCTACCTAAAGTAACTAAGTCATATCTTTAAAAGTGAGCATATTAACTAGGTAGTTAAAATATTTAAATTAAAAAAAAAAAGATAATTGTTTTAAAATCAACTTAAATTCAGAATGTAACCAGTGACATTTATTGTTTATTAACTATTAATTTTTGACTTAGAACAATCTTAGTGTTAACTCCACCACTGACGGTCCTCAGTCCGTATGAAAAAGGAGAAAGGGCGCTTTAAAGACATTTTTCTTTTATAATTGAAGCATTAAAAATTAATAATGCTACTCTTGGTTTTAAAGTAATGTATTATTCTTTTAAATTGTTTTTAAATCTTAATATTATTAATTATTATCTATATTGCTTTGTTTTTTTTTTAACTAGAAAACCCACGGCCGGTCATTCGATCGGTCGGTACGGCATCGTAAAAAATCGCGGAAATTAGTGGACCACAATTGTTTTATAGGGAATTTTCTCAGATTTTCGCCAATGTACGATACTTGTATTCTCACCTCCCGGGAGGCACCGGAAATTCATGTATTATTTAATTTTAATATTTTGATTTATCATACACTCATACTGTTATATGGTTTTAACTTCTATTTCATGGACTATAATGGATAGCATGTAACCCAACATGTTTTATTTAAATAAAAATAATAAAACTGCATCCTAAAAAAGAACCTGTTTTTATGCTCTTTTTATAAAAACTTTTAAGTAAAGATTCATTTATTTGCAATACAACATTTTTAATTAAGTACCTACAATATAATATGACATTCTACTTCTACAAGTAAACATATTTCCAAAGCTGGGCACTAACTAGTTAGAAAGTTTAATTTAAGTTAGTAAGTTACTTTTTAAGGGGATTGGAAGTGCTCCATTTCTAAGGGGTAAGCGATAGGCATTTAGTTTAACAGTTGAAGTCGCTTACTGCTGTTATGTGAGTAGTAAATGCTCATTTGTGTGAGACACACGCCACCACTACTACCCGCATATTCTACAACAATGCGATATTCATCACAATATCCAAAACCGGTTTTAGTCAACTAACTTTATCTAATATTACATTAACAATAATCATTAAGTCGTAATAATTAGAGTAGTATGCGTGTGTGACCCATATTAGGACAACGGCCTG
>NW_019100505.1:0-47751 GCF_001856785.1 Myzus persicae | reverse complement strand
GTATTATGTAGTAACGTTGATTATAAATACTAGTAGTATAATAGTATTTATAATCAATGGTAGTAGTAATGCGGACTCAATTAGTATTATTATTATTATTATACCTGACATTTCACGGAACTCAATTCTTTTTAAAAGGTTTTATTGACACTCAGTTTGTTTGGAGTCCATACATTATTTGTATTAGAGAAACACAATAAAGGTGGTTAGTAGACTTACAAACATTAATTTGAAAACTGAAAAGTATTTTAAAAACATAAAGCAAATATTTCAGACTTTTGAGTTGAACAGGTTTGACTTTGAATAGATAATAACCGAAATACAAGATTTACATACTATAAGAGTAAATTGTGTTTATTATTTTGATGCTTATTTGTTTCTGTTACTTAACATTTGAGAGGGTTGGTTAGACATTTTAACTTTCAAGTGTTTTTATTTGTGTTGAGTGACATTAATATCTTTGGCGTGAATTGGCAGCTTTTTTAATCAATAATATTTGTCATAGGAATGCCCTCAAAATTAAATGATTTTAATACTTTATTCTTTTCTTACTAAACAGGAGCTTCTATCGATCCTGATGCAAACGCCCATCAAGATAACAAAAACATCAATGTCATCAATGTGCCATAAACTAAACAATGCATTGAAATCCCAGAACATCTATTGTGATTGACCACAGAGTTGAATTCTTTATAATACAGCTAGATATATAGGTTGATTACTTCTATTATCAATTTACATAATATAATGTTAAATGTTAATAATTGTCATAATATATTGCCCCGACTTATTTGAATAATAATTTTAATATTGAGATGCTATTAATTTAAATACCTATCTGGTTAACATACTATTTTTGTTATTGTTTTATTTTTATTTTATTATTATAATTGTAAGACTCTCATTACTGTACTCCCCTCTCTCAATAAATCGAGTAATACAACAATCAGATTAGGATCTCTTATAACCTACTATACCTGTAAAAAACAGAATTATTCAATAACCTTGATTAAATATTCAAACTACATACTATATCGACACTACAATCATATGTGTACCTTTGTTTGACAAATTATATTTTTTCTATTTATGTTTGATTCAATGTTGTTAATATACTACTATTTCATTGTCAATAATATACATATATTTTCAAGTACTTTGTAAACTAGTATAACTATTTTGTATTTTGTCATTAGGTATAGTTAGGTAAATTATGTATAATAATTCAATTGTTTTATAGAATTAACAAACAATAATTTTTATTACATTTTTAATTAAAATAAATAAGCAAATTGTAATTTATACTTTTATTTTAAAACTTATAGTCTGTATATTATAATTATTTATAGATTAATAAGACCATAATTGTACCTTTTTAAAGACATTTTTTTTATTTGGAATTTATAAATCAAAGATTATTATTATTATTATTGATCTGTATATTGCATTATTATTGTATATTTTATTATCTAATTGAAACTATAACGCTGTGCTATTCAACAACATAAAAATTATGTACCTACACAATAACAGAAATATATTTTGTGAAATAAGCACTATTATAATAATATAATGATGTACCTATATAATCAATGATAGAAGTTTTATTGAAAATTAATTTTATTGTAGTGATGTAATATATTATATTATAATAAATGTTTGTCAGGTTTATAAAAATGAAATATATTATTATTGCATGTTACTTAAATTTTTGGTTGATTATTATTACAAATAAACTAATAATTATAACTAATATATTGTAATTTAAAGGCATGTGTACAACATATCAAATTAGCATACATCAGAACCAATTTGTGTTGTTGATTTTAATATTAGACTATTAGAGCGAATTAACCTATATCAAATTTAATAGTAAAAACATTATTTTTGTTTGTACACCAATGTGTTAAGACATTTTTATTTTTAATAGGTAGTTATAAGCATTTATAAATACAATTATTTTACATAATATGTGTACTCACCCAAAAAACCAACATACGATCACATTCTAAGGTTGATAATAGGTAAATTTAGTATTTACAATAATATTAAAGATAACATAACGAAATCGGTTGTGTTGAAAGAAAATTGTATTGTTAAAATATAGTAAATTAAATGAGCTTAATATGCTTATTATCAGGGCTTGGAACTTATAGCATTTGCATATCCATCGTAAGTGATGTAAAACAGAGCAGTGTTCACCGATACATTTTATAGAAAGGAGAATTCAAATATGAAATTTTATTTTGCATATTTTGGGGTTTTTCGCATATTTTTTTTTTTTTTTTGGTATACTGACTCATATTCAACAATTTTTAATGATAATGGATAATAATATTGTTCAAAATGTATTAATAATTGTTGCACATGAACCTGATTTATAAATACTTAACAAAAGTAATTTGAAACGATTGAAAACCATGTGGTTATCTACTTATCTGAGATGGCTTATTGAAAAATGTTCGATATGCCTACTAAATACTTATACTCGTTATCACTCGGCAAGTGAAGAACATAATTTATTTTATTATTTAATTTTTTATTAATTAATAATCTCATTAATTATATTTAAATCACAATTTGTTTTTATATTTATATCAAATAAATTCTTTTTTTTCATTATTAATGTATATTTTCAAGTTTATTGGTTCATATATAAGCACATATTTTAGTGCTTTAAGTCCCAAACCCTGCTTATTATGGAGCATCGTCTTAATTCTTTAAACAAAAAAACTGAATAGTTAATTATACCATTTTTGTGGTCATCTGATTGTATTGTTTGACTGTTTTCTCAGCAGAAAACGTATTAAAGAAACCTTAAGCAACAGACCAGCTGAACCCCCTTCCCAAAGTGGCATTCCAAAAACTTAATACACTCCATATATTATGTATTTTAAATTGCTCACTGTTTCCCTATACAGTAACTGATGAATTAGATATTTGTATAATATACAGCTTCTGCACTGATTACCAGATGTTAACATTTATGATTACACATGTTAATTTTGTAATCAAGTGTAAACAAAATTCAAGTTACTAATTTTACACGAAAATTTATACATTTTATTACAAATACCTTATTATATAATAACAATTTCACTATGATTTTAATTTGAATCACAATTTACTTTGGCCACTTAATCCAAATCCATTAGCATCTGCCATAAAATTATTTAATTTTTATTCTAGAACACGATTTTCATGAATTTTTCGTTTTCTGTAATTCAATATCATGGCAGCAATTTCCATTTGACCTGATCCTTCGGTTAAATAAGTATTTAAATGTTGCTGTGCTACTCGAGCATCATTAAATATCAACCTCTCAAGACAGTCAAGTCTATTAAAGCATGGCAGATTATCATCTATATTTTGAGCCCAATCCATTGTCTGTTTAAATCTGTCAATGAATGTCTACATAAGAACAAGAATAAAAAACAAATATAATACCTATTTATTTTTATAATGCAGGTGTTATAATAAATTATAAATTTGTGTTAATTATTACTTGAATTAATGTTCTTCGGACTTCATATGCTTCTCGATGTTCTAATTGAGACAAAAATTTTCCAAATAAATAGAAATGCTTACACAACTTGAATAAATCAACTACGTTTGCATCAGCCGTTAAGACACCTCTAAAAATATAAATAAATGTTTGAATATAGCTTAAATCAAAAAATCAAAAAATCAAATATAATATTAGTTAATACCATACATACCTGTAAATTTCATTATATGCTTTGGGCATATCAAATTGAATTGATTTTCCTGCTAAAAACACTTTAATCATCCATAAGGGAAGTTCAAATTTTGGATCAGATTCTTCATCTTTTTCAGGGTTAGTCGAATCTAAAAAATCTAAAAAAATATATGAAAACTTTTATTTTACTACTCGCTGCATTTTCCAAACTATATTACATAATACCTATCTTAAATAATGTTTTCAATTTGAACTAATACACATCACAGCATACAAATAAAATAAAAGTGAGGGTAAAAGTGTATACTTTTATAGATTTATTTGAATATGAAAAAAAAAATAGGTAGATAATAGTCTGAATGAATCTAGAGAACAAAATCAATGGAAAAAAGGCCAAGGGGAACCAAACTTGACTTATTTATCTATACAACTAGGTAGCTGATATTAATTAAATATAAATGAGCTGATATGGCATAGAGACATAGTATACTGGTATTAGACACAAGAGAAGATCATACTTTACAATAATAAAAATAAAAACTTACCAAGATATTCAACTTTTTTAATAAATGAACATTGAATTTTTTCTTGAGCAGCCATTATGGCATCAATTGAGAAGTAATGTGGTTTTATATTTCTGAACATCCTAGTCTGCGAAAATTATTTTGAAATCATAAACAATTTATATAGTATTATAATGATGTAAAAACGATATTATTAAAAAAAGAATGCAACATACCGGCTATATTATATTGTTCTGTGATTATACTCAATATTGATACAAAAAAAAATGTTTTACTGTCAGTTATTTGACGTATAAATTAACAACAGTAGTCCCGATTTGTGTTTTAAATAAATATAACATAATAAATCGGTGAGGAATTCGTTTTTTTAAATCACTAAACCGTTAGAGTAATATGGCGTTACTCCAAATTCCAATAACAGATATCTTTATTATATATTTTACCAACTATTGTATACAGATAAATGTATTATCACAAAGAAAGCTCTTGTAAATCATGAAGGCTAGAGATAAGGAAGTAAAACTACCGAAAAAAACGTCCCGTAAAACATTGCACACTAATTTCTCCACCAGTCAGCGTGGCGGTCAAACCTAGGCTAGCTCGGAGTGTAATATTAACCCGTATTAGATAGGGACATACTCGACTTTATTACCTTTATTAAAAAATTATAATTATAAAACTAAAAATCGTATTTAAATTATAACTACACCATCGTATTCAACGAAAATTTATCTTTAAGAATAAATAACTAAAATTAATATTAGTGTTCAATGTTTACGTAATAAATGTTCATATAAATAGTAACAATATGTAAAATGTGGTAGATTATTACTATAGGTTTCTTTAAGTAAATATTTAGGCTATAAATAGACTTGCTATGGTAAAATTATCACTGAAAATATTGAATGTATACAGTTCTACAGATTTATACAAAGCAGTATTTAAATTTTAAATACATTTACTCAAATATAATATTGCTTTTTTTTGTTAACTTTTCATGGGCCATCATACGAGCATTATCAGTGGGGCCCAATATTCTGTTGAGATAAATAAAAATAAAGACACCCTTAATACGTAAAAAAGAAACAATGTTTTGGTGGGAATTTAAATTGTATTTAGTGTATCGAAAAAGATTTAATTTAAACAGTGCAACAATTGTTATGATAAATACATACAATATTACAATGTACATTGTAATATGTGCCAATACAAAAAGTATAATGTCTTAAAAGTATAATAATCCTTCTGCCGAGGAGTCACGCGCCGCCGTACCCTGAAACATGATAAGTTTCCGCGGGTCCTGACGATGCTGACGTCCGTGTCCCTAGCGTTAGCTCTCAATCACCGCCTGTCGTGCCTTGCAGTCATCAGAATTACAAAATAGACAATAGTAGTATCTTTGTTAGGTCAAAATAAAAGTACCATAGTCTTCCACTGGAGCGTTTTTTATTGGGATTGTAGGTTGATATTTAGTTTTAATTGTCCCTCCTTATTGTTATTTGCTAAATTGACCCTAATAATTGCAGTAAAATAATGCAACTTTATATAAGTGGTATCAACCATAAGCTGCATTCTGTGATATTATCAACAATTTCTTATCAATTTTTGATTCTGACATCGAAATTAATGAAAATATTTGTTTTTTTATTATCATTGATTATTATCTACTTATAACTTATCTATGATAATTATTATTAATTTGTTAAAGCTAAACGGTAATAAGAATAACTCATATGTATACTTATTTATTATTTACTTTATACTTGCCTATAGTATTAAGTCTTTATTATTCAGCATTTTAAATTTCAAATAATTTAGTATCATATTAATTAGTATTTGCTGTTTAGGAAGTTATTTTAAATACTTTTTTATAATTTAAATTTATAGGTATTCATATATAATATTATTTAAGTTCTTAGATGTCTTGTTTACTTGTTACAAAAGTATAAAAATGTACACACAAGACAAATAATATCATTCTTTGGGCATTTAATTTATATATTGTTTATTCAATTAATTAGTTTACTACAACCAAGGACAATGACTTCAATATTACAAAAAGTGTTGGATATCCCCAGTGTACTTTCTCATTTATTGGAGGTTGATAATAAAGGTAGGTTCTGCGAGTTTCTAATAGACAATTTTTCTTTAGCACTTGCACTAGTGTAATTAACCTTTGACTAATTTATTTAATCTTTGAAATAGATATTACCAATTGCAAAATTTTGGGTCAGGAACAAAATGGAGAGTTTATCCTCTGTTGGAACTTGAGAGGTCAAGGAGGATCCTGTACTGCTGTAGGATTGTTTTTTTACACCATCAAAAAAATACAAGTGAATATTAATTAAATGTTATAACTACTGTGGTGTTCTAGGGATGGTCATCCCAAAAATTTCTTGGAAGTAGAAATGTTTCTGAAATGCCTTTTTTGGTACTTATCAGTTATCCTTCATAGTGACTACCTACCACAGGTTTACACTGAGTTATATAATTTTAAGACAATTTTATAATATTCAAGACAAAATAATATAAGTAGGTAGGAGTCTGCCCCCAAAAACTTTATGTGTAAAGTATAATAAAACTGATGTACTGCTGTCAACCTTCCAATTCCCTATAACGCAGAAAAATAAATAGTTAGAGCATAAATTTATTTTTATTTTTTCTAAAATTACTAGGTTTCATAGTAAGTTTTGTATATAATATATAAAAATATATGCTCTAACTATTTACTATCTATTTATTTTTCTAAGCTCTAATAATATCAGATCTATCTTAATTTATTTTTTTTATGTAATTTTTTATTTGTACATACAACAAATATCATATCTAGTTTTGTTTTAAATTGATAAGATATTTTTTGAACTTGTATAGCTAATTGTGTGAGTAGTTAATTCAGTACATAGTAAATTAAATAATTAAATCTCTAGAAAATTGAATACTTATCTACATAATGTAGAACCTTAAGAAAAAGTATTAATATAAAATCTTAATTATGAAACAAAATAATTTGTTTTGAACTATTTAATTTTCAGGTTTTAATTAAGTTCAAGCATTTGGTGAATATTGTTCAAGCTTCAATCAATTATAAAAACACAGTTCTTGGTAATACTATTCCTTGTTACTAGATATTAGTAAATTCAATTTTAAATATTTACTTTCAGGCTATGTAACCAAAGAGCCATTTGAAGACTGTGTGGAATATTATCGTGTTTTTATCATCCACCTTGATTATCCTAATTTTGAGCCAGTTGATTTAAACGTTAACAACCGTCGCCAAACCATGATTCAATTTTTATACAGGAAACGTAAACAGCCAGACAATGATCGCTTTTTAGTTTTTATTCACGAAACATGTAAGTTTCCATTTTAAATTATTTTATTCTCATAATGTTATTTGAGAAATTATTCAATAAAAAAAAATCTAAACCTAACAACTGATAATTGTATTTAGCTATAACACTTTATCAAGTGGAGGAAACTGATAATGTAAAGGTGAACAGTTTTCATAATAGCATGCTCAGCATTATTTTATAGTTTGTCTCTTATTTACATTATAATTATTTAATTGAGTTTTATTGTAATTTTTAGAATCATTTAAATATAAAAAAACAAGAAAAGGTTGTGAATCAATTTTCATGGGCTCAGTGGGAGCCACAACATCAATGTTTATTTTACATTCATTATTCAAATATGGCTAACAGTAATTCAGACGAAGCTAGTCTCTCTGCTTTACAATTTCATGATGAGCCTCAACATGAAACTGTGGTATTTATTTAGTGTATTTGGTGCAGTATTGTTGTTTTTAATAATAATTCCAACATTAAATAATATTCTAGTTAAATGTTCCATTAAACCTGCCAAACCGAAAGAGAACGGCAGAAAATCTTTCAAATGGTTATTTTGATATTCCCGTACCATTATGTGTTCATGACAGTATGTTAGATGTCCGTGTGTTATCAGATGCACGAGGATTTGTTGCAGTTTGTCATTATTATTTATATCAAGTATGTACCTATTGTGTTACATTTTTATTTTTAAAACTATACTGTTATATGGGATTTTATTTTTATCCCTTAGCAATATCTAATACTCATAAAAAATATGGAAAGTTATTAAATGCTGGTTTTTTTTTTATTTTAGTGATTGGTTGTAAAAACCTAATTAATTTATCGACTTAAGTTATTTGCAAAAAATATTTATGATAAATTTTTCATATTGGCAAATCTATACTAATTGACCAATAAATTTTAATATGTGAAACACTTAGGTTGAAAATTAATACTGTTAATTTTAGGGAGTTAGTGCTCCGTTGGCCAATGATCATTTGAGAACAGTGTATTTGGCTTTTTCCGTTACTCTTCTGCACCATGGCAGTGTAGTTCATTGCAATATAGCCGGTGTTCCTATGGTTCGTGCATACGAGTCTCGTCCAATATTCACTATGCAAGGAGGTAGTTTTAAATTTTCAACTTCTGAATATATTCAAAGTCAAATCTTGTTATTTTATTTATCTTGACTAATTGTTGAGTTTTTTTTATTGCAAGTCAATTAGTTACACACAATATTATAAATACAATTTTTAGTAATTGCATGAAAATATTTAAATCTGCATCCTAAATATTTTGCATGGTGTGATAGGTATAATTTATTAATGATGATAATGTATACAATTTGTTTAGTTTAGTTGAGTTCAATTCTTTAAATATTATTTTACTGCTTGATGATGATTTTATGGTATTGAAAATTTGGTAGCTCTAAAATAAGTAATAATTGAAAACCAACCTTAAAGTTCTGCCTAAAATTGTTACACGATCAATAGATGAATGGGTTACTTGATCCTTTTGAAGCACTATCTCTATGACTATGTAATGGTGTTTATGAAACTTTTTTTAATAATACTGTTAAGATGTTGAAGACAATAGTACAAAAAAAAGGTAAGATAGTTTTTAAGCAGTAGATACTTATACTAATAGAACAAATATTTAGTACATTGCCTATTTTCATATTAATTAATTTTTATTGTCTTCATTTATTTAGGGCTCAAACCATTTTTATACATAAATATATTTCAACTATACATTTGTTTTATTGATCAAATAAGTAAATTAATTGTTTTTTCTTTTATTATAGATCAACATTTATTGGTTCACTTTCCCAACATGTGTACATTACTTCTGGATGTAGGTCCTGATCATGAACCAAATTGTCATATTGTCATACCTTGTGTAGATGAAAACAGAAGTTGGAAGAGTACAATTGCCACAACAATTGGATCGGCGGGCACAGTGGTGGATTTGTCTACTATGGCTGTATTTGAAACAAAAATCACTAAACGCCACTTAATTGAAGCATTTAAACAACCAGATGCTGTACTTGCCAATCAACAAGCCATATTGCACTATTTTATTGTACATAGGCGAGACATGGATATTGTAAACCAAGTAATGTTATTTATATTTAACTCTAAAATTGTATGATATATACATCATAATGACTATCGACTATTTTAAAATGATGTAGCTTTTAAATTCAGTTGTGGACAATGGTTTAAATATTAACTGTTCAAAGTTGCTGCAAGAAATATTAGTAGGAAGTGCTTTTGCCCAAGTGAAGCGCAATTTACTGTCTGACGCTGTAAGCCTCGCTAGATATTTACCTATTACAATATCTAAACATAATATTCCACTAGAAATTAAGGTAATTACTTCCATTTTAAATACAAATTACAATTGTTTACATTGCTAGTTATTCTCTAAATGATACTTTTTCTTCAAGAAAAAGTAATTCATTGTGTTTGCCAAATTTTTGTAAATTTGTTGCATTCATTAAGTGGTTTTCTGTATCTATTTATCTGTTACTTTCTTTTTGTAATTTTTTTTCTATTATTCAAAAGAATATAATTAATTTTTTCCGTACAACATAGGTGAATGGATATACACTTGCACTTTCTCAAGAAATGTTAGAAAACCCTAGAGTCATGTTGTTGTCTCCTCGACAGAGAATGATACCATTTCGTGATGACTTGTGGACACGATTATGGGAACTATTACCCGGTGGATCAATTGTAGAAGACAATGCTACTTCGAGGCAAGAGATTCCTCGTTTTTCAAATACAACTGTTGCAGTCAAACTTAATGTGTCATTAGTATGTTATCAGGTATTACTAAATGTGTTTAAATTGACTAAAGTAATTCAAATAAGGATCTTTAACTTTTATTTTTAAAATTTTTAGCCCGAAGTCCTTTCTCGATGTAGCACACCTCTGTCACCTGGAGGATCAATGCTTGCCAACAGCATTGCCAACATTGCAATATCTGATCTATCACACTCGTTTCAATCATCATCGGTGCAATTACCTTTTGTGGAAACCGACACTTCAGCAGCCAGTAAACAAGAACATGTCATCTCTGTTGTGAGCTAAACTAATAAATAAAATATAAATAATAATTTTGTTTTTGTATGATATAACTTGATTTTGTATTCTTACAGAACCTACGAGAACTGAGCATGCATCTACTAAAACAAAGTTCGATGCGCTCTAACAAACTTCGTAGCCGGTCCATGTCTGAACCCAATGCCATGCATGTGCATGCTGTGGCCACCAAGTATGCATCATCACAGTTAGAGATCTCAAGGTCACTGTGTGCTCATCTTACCCTGGCTGCTGGTGTAGATGCAAGATTGCATAAGCAAATTGGTTTCCAACTCATGTATGCTAATATCAGTAATACTAGTAGAAGATAATAGATAGTATTTAATTATGTCGCTGAGTAGTTATTTAAATTTGTTTTATTACTATTTGTAATCATCGTAAACAGTATCCTAATTTTTATAATTTATAATCTGGTATTTGTATTTTTGTAAAATAGTTTGCTCTTAAATTTTCCTAGTCAATCTAATTTGAGTGATTAGTTTTTGAATTATATAAGTTTTAACTAAGGATAATATGTTTATGGTATTGGATAAGTATCTATGGGACCTTAAATGATTTGAAAATGTTAGTAAATACTTTTGATCTATCAATATAAAAATTTGTTGAAATGGTTTAAGGATAATAAATACTACATCTATTTTTACATATAGCTTATATGTTTTAATAACTTAACTGCTCATTAGAATTTTGGTTTAGATACATAACAGTTTTTAAGAAAATCATTGGTTTAACATTTTTTAGTGAAAAGAGTGGTTTTCATTTGAAAAATAGAAGTTTGTATTGGGACAAACTCCTTAAGTAGTGTAAAAAATATCAGGATTTGTAAATATGGTCTTTAAGTAGGTATACTTAAGTATTCTAAAAATCAGAATTTGAATAAAATATGTATTTACTATTAAAAGAAAAAAATGGGGGAGGGGGTGAGCATATTTAAAAAATTACCCCGTAGTAGTTAGTTTCATATTTCGGAGATGTAAATGAAATACTATTTTATATTAAATACAGAGTCTAAACTTGTAATTAGTTATTGTTGTATTATAGTTTTTTTTTGGCTTTTCAGTGATAACATTGAGGATGAGCAACGGCGATTATTGTTGATGGTGTTACAGAGACTTATACATGCTGCAGACACATTGGCTTTCCCATTACCTCAAGGTTTCCCATCATTCATCACATACCTCGGATACAAAGTAATGTCAGCCACTATGTTTGGTCAATATATTCGATGCAATACATTTCTGCTCAACGTGGACGTTATGAAAAAAATACTAGCAGGTGAGTAATTATTTGCCATAAATCATGCATATTATTTTTCAATTTGTAAAGCTGCAAAAGTTACAATAAAAAAACTCTTAAAATATAAAAATAACAAAAATGAATACTTATAAACAAGGATTATTATTTAAAAGTAAATAATATTAAGTATGATTTTTTTAATCTAAGACTTATTATTTTAAAATTAAAATAGCAAAATCAGATGGCGTATAATATCCTTGGTTATTTTACTCTAAGTTCTTGATTCTTATCATACAATTTTGAAAAAAAATCTTGTATGAGAAATGGGGACCTTGATTATTATAGATTTATAGCTAGTGCAAGTTAAAGTTGAGTGGAATATTTTACTAATTTACCTAACATATACTGTTAACAGATATAGTAGATAACAAAGAAGGAGTGTTGAAAAAATTAGATCTCTTACAGAGTTTACCACACTCAAGAGCTAAACGATTAATGAACCAATGGTCTCATCCTATGTCTGTCCTGTTGAGAGCAAGAGAACATGCTGCCGAGATTTTGGGTGGTATGTCTATCAGGACATCCAATTACCGCCGCAATGTAAAATACCGATCAAATTCTGGTCAGTTTAGACTTCGGGTCAAGTACTTAAACTCCATATTATCGGCAGTCATAACACATTCATATTGTTATTATTTTTTGTACCTAGGTGTAACTTCAGCATTTCCATCACAACATCGTATGTCACCACTGGAAACATTTCTAGAACTCCTCACAGCTAAAGGCAAGTATAGTTTTTAAAGATTATTAGAGTTGTAGTAAAATTTTATTATTTATTTTTTTTAAGTTTTAGTGAAAAAAATCTTATTGATAGTAAAAAATATTTACTACTTACACTTGATGTACACTAACAGATAGAATCCCTAAATGTTGTTTTCAAATTAATTAATTTATATTATTACCTTACGTATTTCCACTATTTACAGATAATTTAAAAAAATTATCCCAGTTTGTCAGTCAATATTTTCTGGACTCTTCAACCCGAATACAAATTATTTTAATTGTGGTCCCATTTTATGTAATAAGTTATTTGATTTTCATTGTATAATGTTTATGTATTTATATTTTGTTTTTAGCCATGCTGGCTGATATTGATTACAATCTTCTCGTTGACGCTACTGTGGCATCCACAAAAGAAAATATGTTCAACTAAGAATTAAAATACATATATTTTATTGAAAAGTTGCACGTAAGAATAGTCTTTTATAATCTTTGTGTATAAATTAAATATCCTATAATATATATTTATATTGTATTGAAATACAATCTAATAATTAAATTTGACATAGAAGAAAAAGATCATAATATAAATAGTACCATAATAGGAATTAAATTACATGATACCAGTCGATTTTAATTGTGTATTAAACATCGTAAATTAATTATAATAACAAAGTCCATTAAAATAAAAGTGTTTGTGTTTACAAAGTGTAAGATTTATAAGCCGAAGCCCAACCAGTCGTAGTAGTCCATTGTGGGAGCTGATTAAATAATTTTTTCAATTCAGGTGTGTATTGATTTGGTCCGTGCATTCGATGCCCGGATAATCCAACTTCAATTTGAGGTCCCACATGAGTTTTTGGAACCTATTTAAAAATCAATATTAGTTATGAGATACTGAGATCAATTTGCACAGAAGCAATTATAATTTAATCAATTTATATTATTTACCTCAATATCAATCCAAAAGTCCCATGGAATAATATCATTGGCACATGAATAATACACAAAATAAGTAGGACGACCATTCCAGTATGGTCCTTTGAGAGGTTCACCACTGCTGAAGCTCCAATCTTTCAGCTTGATATCATCATATAAAGACAACGTAAAAGTTATATGGTCAGGTCCTGTACATCAGAAGAACGTTGTTTTTATTTTAAACTGTATTAAATATTCTGTAAAATTAAAATACATGAATACATACCAATGGCAGAGAAGGAAAGCCTCTGGACATTATTGAGTCTGTAATCCCTATATGTTAAATTAAGACTCAATGGTATATCAACATCTAATGGTTTTGTGTCAATCCAATGAGTTTTCCTAAAGCATTTAACAGTTTAAATTATTTATACATAAAATGTACAGACAGTCAACAAACCATATGAATGTGATAACAGGTATAAAATATGGTAGCCCACAGTACAGTTCTCTGTTACACTCATCCTGGGTTATTTGACGTGCATTCATTAACTCAGGGGCATGTCTGACAACTGAGTGTGGACTATTCACATCCAGATTTACAATCCACAATCCATTTTGATGGTCCCTCAGGGAACCATTATAGTTGTAAAAACTGCGTTCGACATGCTAAAAACAATAATAAAAAGTCAAATTAAATTTACCAAAGTAATGAATAAAGAAAAAAAAAATTACCGCTATCATAAATCGTTGAGGTGCCAAATTATTAGGATCGCCGGAATACGGAAATCCGAGTGGTGTAAATACTAAAACTAGAAATGAAACTAATAACACAACTGCTAACGAACTAAACACAGTGTACACTTTTTGAAGTAGTAACACCAACGGATTCTGAACAAAAATAATAATATTATGTATTAAGAGTTATCAATTGTCATTGTGCTTTTCATAATATAACTTACATAAAAGCTGAAGACAAGAGTGAACATAGCTGATGTTATCAGTGACATTACTGATTCAGCATGGTTACCAGATCCTGATCGACCCATGATGGGGACGACCAGGAGAAGCGCCGCTTGTATCATGTAAGCAGACAACATGAATGGTATTAACATACAGCCCCAATGTAACCACAATACTTTATAGCCTAATTATTACAAAAAAACGATATTAATTTCTGAAAACTCTTGGCAATTTAAAACCATTTTACCGTAATTATTATTCAGTATGGTGTTGTGTAATACAATACTGATTGTATTGCAAGTAACAAAGAGGGCAACTGCAAATCCTGACCTAATACGCAGTAACACACATAGCAAAAGAATCATAATGTACAGCAATTGATTGCCATCACGAGAAATGCAGTACATTAAGGACTGTGGGTAATGGGTTCCTTTTTTACCCTGCGAACAAAACCAATCCGTGACTTAAAGTATAGAATAAAATATTTATTTTCAATAGCCTTACCCAAAGGAATTTACGACCGAATAAAACCAACAGCACCATTGGTACTAAGATAGTTGGTGTAATATATAAAAATAGCAGCCAAGCTGGTTGAGCGAACCAACTCAAACAGCGGTCAAGCAGCACTACAGTCAATGACAATAGGGCTATCGTGAATAGAGTGGCTAACCATATTAACACAATTAAGCTTGAGCACTTAAAACACGATTTAAAATAGTCTTTAACATTGAAACCTAAAAAAAAATTAATATTAATTAAATATATGACTACGTCCAACATATTTTAAATATTAAAAGTTAAATGTTATTAAATATTAAATGTTTCACCTGTAACATGAGTATGACTAGCATTGTACAAAATGACTAATAGAGAAACAATAATAACACTAATATTGATTATATCAGATAACACTTCACTCCAGTGAACAATAAATATACCCAAAAAATCAAAAAACACCTAAAAATAATTAAGAAATTAATGCATATATTTATAAAAATAAATAAATAATAAATTGTTTACTAAATTTCCTGTGCTGTACTTTTCAACATCTGATATTTGTACAGAGTTCACTAGTTTCAAAATTAAAGGTAACATATTATCTCCAGTCCTTTGAAATGTACCTAGAGGAATTTTATCTACTGTGTCTGACTTAGTATGGTAAACATAACCATTAGCTGACCAAGCAAAATCAAGACCTTTAAAAAAACAAAACTTTAAGTTAAAAATATTATGATTCAATTATTAAAGTGTCATACCAGAAACACGACCAAAGTCACGGAATATTCTATAATCAGTATCGCCTGGTATGATGCCGCTTTGAAATATTTCTTGAGCCATAGAAGAGGCTAAAGGATAGGGTACAGCATCCGAATAGGCCTAAAAATTAAAAAGACCATATTTAATTTGATACATTTAATCAATCTTGAATTTTAAGTTATACTTCCAAAAGCCATGGATGATTAGGGCCAACTTGAAACAGTATTTCTTTACCGCCAGCACCACAAGCTTCCATATTGATGAAAGCACGTATACTAGAAGCCCATTGATGTTGAGTAATGAACCCATGTGATGCCTGCATCATATTTTCTTCGGCTCCATTAAAAAGAAAAATTATGTTGTTTTTTAAAGGAGTTTTAAGACGTGATATTACACGTAATAATTCTAACATAATGGCACAACTAGCACCATCATCGCTTGCCCCTAAAAAACAAAATTATTTATAAGAATTTAAAAATACTAAAATATATTTTATATTACCAGGGCTGTCCACAACTGAATCAAAATGGCAATTAATCAGTAAACTGTGACGAGAAGTTTGAACAGGACCAATTTTAACAACAATATTTTGTACATTCCTGTATACATTAGTCATGCCATCGAGGAATTGCAATGAAAATGCACCACTAACTCTTTGTAGATCCCATTCGACTTTATGCGAAGAATCAGATTCTTTAACAATTGTTTTAATTTCATCTAATAATAACTGCACAGCTAAAATTTCATTTTCTTTGCTTCCTACAGGCCTAGGTCCCATTGATGTCAATTTAACCAAATGATTTCTGGCTCTTTCAGCAACAAATCGGTCTGGATAATTGTGTTCATTAGAAATTGTCACAGGTTCAGGTAAACTTTTTTCTAGTATAGCCAAAACTGTATAAATAGCAACCGATATTACAATACATAATAAAAAATGATGAGGTCCTGCAGGTGATCGTATTCCTTTAGAGTTGTTCTCATATTTAAATGCTGCATCTTTCACATGTTTAGGTAAAATATCATACTGTTTTGATGATTTTGTTCGGAAACGTAATTTTGAATTGAAATTAGAAAATGGTTCATTCTAAACAAAAATATACAATAAATTATCAATGTAATAAATTATACTCCGATTGTAACAAAGAAAAAAAGCTTCATTACATTGGCACGAATCATGATTAGAAAATCCTTTGTTACTTAGTAATCTTTGGCTCCATTAATTCAATAAATCCTAGAATGTGAGGATTGCAGATTTGATGAGCTAAATTTTTTTGAATATTGAGAGGAGGTGTTCCTTGGTAATCATCCTGATATAAATTAAATATAATACAAAATTTAACAATGTCATAATCTTAAGAGTTAATAATTTATTACTTAAATAGAATTTATTGGCTATAGAAAAATCTTAAAATCCCTAATAATTTTAAAGAATTAACATTTTTATCAAACACTCTTTATACTCACTACTAAGATTTCAAAGCACTCACATAAAATACTTCATTAAAATAACTAATATAAACTATACCAAGTAAAAACCAATGAAATAATTAATTTTAATAACAGTCTTGTACCTAATAGGTATAATGGTAAATTTATTATTTTTTACAATAGTTGTTTTATTGCTGAAGCACAAATAAAACGTGATAATAAATAATTATTTCAACAAAGTGCTTTGTTAGACAAATATAAAAGTAACAAACATACGGAGAATATAATCAAGAATGAAACACTGAACATGAAAATGTTACTTAATTAGAGAAACTCAAACTGCAATATCTACAGATCTTTACTATATTAGGTAAAACTACAATTTATTATATATTTTATTAATCGACGCTTACCCGAAAACGTAATAGGTAAAATTAAAATTTTTTTATAGGAATCGTTTTTGACCGCACGTTAATCAGTCTGGGAGATTTTAATACTGACAACTAACGTCTGATTATATCTGATAAATGATTGTAATTCGAAAACGGCCTATTACAGTTTCCTTTGTGACTTATGCATTAGTAATGTAAAGGATTCCGTAATATTTAACAATGCGTTATCGGCGCAACTACAACCGTACTATCAATTCAAAGTAATAATAAAAAAAAATAATAATAATAATATCACAGTCGCATCTTATCAACCAACTTGTATCACGGAATAACAACAATTATTATTCACCACCACAGATATATAGATATAATATTATTATACAATAGTGGTTATTGTATATTATATGATATCTATATCTGTGCAATTATTGTATTTTATTATTCTGTATTTCTGTGTAGCAGGCTCGTATCAGCAGCAGTAAAACAATTCCAAACTCCAAAGAGTAGTCATACTATATTGTGGTGTAGACGTACACACAGAGACAATATCGTGAAAAATGTAAAATATTGTAAAATAATGCGTACGTGATTTTGGTTCGATCGTATCGTTGATTATATATAGGTACTTCATGATCAAATATCAATGACCGTACCTAATTATTATTTATTAATATTTAATTAAGGGTAAAGGCCAAATCCGGTTAAGAGCTTACACTTTACGACATAGCGATTAGCAATAGACACATTGCACACGGTAAACAATAAACACTGAACATACCTACCACTTATAAATAAATTATAGAAACAATTGAATATTTTCGTAGAAGTCGTTTGAAGTACATTATGGATACCTACTCACCCATAGGCAAAATTATCAATAAAAAAAGTGTTGTATCAATCTAACGCTGTAATGTAAATGTAATCATATGTGTGAATAATAATTAACGGTGTACCTACTAGTGCAGTTATGTTTGGTTTAATTTAGAGCAACTATTAAAAATAATTAGAATACCTTATATTTTATAATATCTGAACAGTAAAACGATAATAACGATCAAAAATCAAAATGCATAAATAAATAATAATACAACACATTTTGCCATCCATTATGTTTAGTGTTATGAATTCAGTCATCATCACTGTAGTTGAAGGTACCTATAATGGCTACATACTAAACCCTCGACTACCGGCTACCCATATATACAGACTACTGAGTGATTTTTTAAGCATGCTCACTAATTTTTCCTTTTAAGATTTATTGAAAAACTAATTTTTAGAATTTTTAAGTGTAACTAAAGACCATTATTTTCAAATTTCTGTTTTTTTTTTTGTACTACTTTAGGAGTGTTCTGTGGCGATACACACTTTTATTTCTCATATGAGAATCCCTTTTGTACTGAAAATTATTAAGCGGATGATTTTCTTGACAATTTGTATGTATCTAAATCAAAATTCCAGTGAGTAGTTCCTCAGTTACTAAAATGTTTATACTAACGATAGTAATCCCTAAAAATCGTTGTATAAAAATAAAATTAATTGTTACCTATATTATATATGTAGTATTTATTATACTTGGATAATTTTAACAAATTACTTATATTTATAAGTCAATAGTAATTAGTAATTACTAACTTTTTCAAATCGTCGAAGCCGCCTATATATTTTATCAATTACCATAGACATATTATCCTTAAAAAAACTATTCGCTTGAATTCTGTTGGTATTTGAAAAACGGATCCTCCTTAAGTGGTACAGAAAATTGTATAGATTTGAAAGTATGGTCTTCAAATGTATTTAAAATTCGAAAATCAGAATTTGAATACATGCATAATTTAAGCATAAAAATTGGGTGATCAATGAGCATGCTTAAAAATCACCCTGAATATATATATATATTATACATTATACACGTATGAAGTATAACACTATTGTATATTATGAATTATGGCGTATAAGTGCATAACTGCGCAGAATGGCTGTTGGACATAATGGATAATAATATAATTTTACATTTACAACAGATCATAATCTTTGTGTTGACATTGAAAGAACGTACTGCGGTGCTGCCTCATCATTTGTCCAATGTCCATCATACGTAGGTATTTATCGGATATTACCAATTCGGCCTTCTGGTGGTAGACAGTAGAGGTTAGGTATTTTTATTTTTATGCTGTAAAATAAAAACCGCAGAAGTCGTTCTGCTGTGTAGTAGGTTTTTAGTGTATATCTCGTTATTGAGTAAGTCACTGTAATAAATGTATTTATTACCTAAGTAAATTATTATGAGCGAAGACTCTCCGCCTCTATTTCTAAGGACATTTTATAATTTATTTCTTATAGCAATCCCGTATTTAAGGGGTAGAAAATTCCCTCCCCCTCAGGTGGTACTTGGAAGGTGGTAAATTGTAATAGGTACCTTTTATTTGTACTCGAAATTAAATATAATATAATGTAATGACATTTTTTTTGTAATTATTGCATTGTAAATTTGTTAGGGAGATATTAAAAATGATTGTAAAATTTATCATTTTTATTAAATTGGTACTGTAGTAGGAAAGTAAAAAAATGAATAAATATTGAATGGTACCATTATATTGTTACCTATTAGTGCAGTTAATAAGTTCATTTTATACTCTATTAAAACCATTTTTTAAATATGCATGACGCATGCAGACATGCAGAATCAGACTCAGTTATTCCAAAGTATCAAAATATGCCATGAAAAAATTTCAAATTCTAATATTTTTGTAGTAATATTATGAAAACCATAGGTTTTTTTTTAAGTCATCGTGTTTACATTTTTTGTTTACCTCGATGCCATTATTACTCATTAGTTCCTACCACCATACTTTATTTTTGCCATTCAATACAATTCGATACTTTTAAAAATCTATTTTTTTTTATGTATGAAACAAGTACGTATTTTACATTCAGACATTCAGTGCAGGGGCGAACCTCAAGGATAAGAGGGCTATAGTTTATTCTATCCAATTATATTATAAAATTATAATGAAAAAATGGTTTTATAAAAACCGTATTGTCCCCCATAAAAAATGTCTGGTTACGCCACTCAGTATAGTGTTATTTTAGTTTTTAATAGGAGTTAACAAATGTTTTGACTGGCTTATATAGTGATATGGCCATATACGAGTATTTAACTAAACAAAAAATGAAACTGTTCGCCATATAAGCTCGCAAGCTAATATCCATTTCCATTTTTATCTCGATACAATTTCCATCTTGTACGTAGGTACCTACTTTATATTTTATACGTACTAACTAATATGTATCTAAAGCAAAAATAGGCAATAGCCTCATTTTTTGACAAAAAAGACATAACAGTTTTTATTTTCATAACTTTATATAACATATAAGACATTTTAATAGAAGATTTCACATAAGTTTTTCTATCTTTAACAAAAAAAGAGTTTACCGAAAAGTTAAGCTAAAATACTAAATATGATGCGGATTTATACAAGTATGCTAGGAGCCTAGGAATAGGATGCCACCATACGTCTCCGCTCAGAATCGTTTATTGTATGCAATAATTTATCATTTAATTAAATATAACACATTTATTACAATAACATACCTACTCGCTATAACTTATAAACTTGGAGGGCGTATGGTAATGATGATCAAAGATCTGAGGATAGTTATGTAGTCGTCTTATTTTTTTTTTTGTTCATTTAGTGTAGTTATAGGATATAAATTATTTATTGTAAAAAAAAAAATTATTAATTTACTTTAATTTGAAGGTTTTGTTTAGTAACTAGTAACTACGAATACAATATTATATTATAAAGAAATGTTCGAGTTCGACGGATGGACGCCTCGTGGAGTTGCAGTAACAAACGATTGTACTCAAACGTCACAAACAGCTATAAACGATAGTACCTAGTCGTATGTACTATGTACTATGTATATACTCATTGTATTCAATTAATTGGTGGTTCTAATGATTATTAATTCAATTAGAGTACCCTAGTTTTGAAACGTTTGAAATAGTCTTGAGTCTTGACCCTATTATAATATATTCTAATTGTGGTCAAACTAGTGACTTATTGATAAATATATTCGTGGGTATAGATATATACGCCTTTTTACACAGGTAAGTGACAATGGTATAAAGCTTATCATTAAGAGGATGCTACACATGCGTTTGTTGTCTCCGTCTTACCAACTTACGACATAACAAATTTTCGTTCACCAGTTTAAATAGTGTGCCGTAAGTTTTGATATTAGAGCGAATTTAAGTATTATCAAACTTTTAAGTCAGAACATTATCTATGCTTAAGAGTCCGAGGCGGNGCGGATTTTCGATACTTTCATTTTCAATCATGATACGAGTATGTGTAATAACACAAATTAAAAACGCTCATATCTCGCTTGAAAATTAAAATATCCAAAAAGTTGTAGATGCTTAAGCATAAATAGATAATGTTTTTACCTAAAACTTTGATAATAGGTCAATTCACTCTAATATCAAAACTAACAGCACGCAATTGAAACAAGTGAACACAAATGTTACGTACGTGTGAAAACGGAGACAACAAATTCATGGATAGCGTCGTCCACTTAAGGAGAAAAAAAATATTTGCTTTCGGCCCTCATGAATATCAGATTCAGTACAAGTACTAAGTTGGTACCTAACTAATAATTTTGAAGATATATAAAAAATATATTGTTGGTAACCGACTTCGATTAAAAATTACATAATATCTTGACTTGATTTTTTGATAGTTAATTATTATATAATATTTTAGAGTATTTATTTATCTATTAGTATACCTAATACAAAATATTTAACTAAAACCTTTTAAAACCACTCGTAAATAATGCAATGATTTAACTAAAAAAATATTTTTAAGAGAATGTCAGTGCACTGTTAGTTTTCTCTCTCCGGCCCACGCGCAACGTAGACAAAACGCATTTACGCAGAATAATTTTTTTATGTTTTAGAATAATCTTAGAATAAAATCACCTAGTACAAAATTGATGGAGAATAATATTATTAAAGGAATGACTGTACGGTTTATTACCCCAATACAATTTAAACGTCATAAAATTTTTTTTTTGTAAATAGAATAATTAGTCAAATACTAATAAAATATTAAATCGATATGTCATACGCTCAAAATTATTATCGTCTATAATGTTTGTAGTAGATGATTTTACTCTTAAGGTTACAGGTTACTCAAAAATCAGAAAAAAACAATTTTAGGCGAAAGCGTTTTATCTATGTTGAGCGTGAGTCCGATAGTGAAAACAAATATTGAGCAGGCATCCTCTTATGGATATTTTAATATAAATATTAGATTTATATTGATCTATTTTTCTATTAGTGCTATGGTAGGTTCAACTAATTTTTGCCAAAAACCGATACATATATTATAAAATTGTTTCATATGATATTATTAGTCGTCAATTGTCGATGGGCCGTTAACTAATAAGTATAGATACTAACTAAACTAACGTAAGTTTGTAATAACGTACCCTACAGTCATAGATCAGTGTAAATAGGTCCTTTGTAACATATTAGGTACACATTCAGCTTAAAGTTAATCCAAAATAATGAAAATTTAATTTTTCAGTTTATTATATATTTTTAATTATTATATTATAAGCCTCTGCCATCTTTAGTCCCTACTTATCATATTTTCGAATTATAACAAAATAACTGCAATTATTATTTTTGCGTTTGAATATCTAATTTCGTGAAAATTTTAATTTGAAATTTGTAGGTCACTGAAGAACAACTTTTGAGGAACCTAGTATTGTATATTCAAACATGAGCTAACTGATAATTGTATAGATTTTTAACTACAAATAATTCGTACATTTTCTTAATTTTGTCAAAATTTAAACTTATCACTATGATCTAATAAATATTAATAACACAGTTTAACTAGTATCTACCTACAAGATAATAATATTAGTACACTATACACTATACGACGTATAACTCGTATGAGTCCTATCTTCTATACAGAAGATCCAATTAATAAATTGTCAATTTTAAATTAACAATTAGAAACACTTGATCACTGTCTTATCAGCTACCTATTGATATAGCATGAAAACGAGCATTTGAAATAAATAATTATCTACCACAAGGTGTGATTCATTTCACCTTGACCTATATTTGATAAATAAGTCACAAAATATATATTATATTTTTAGTTGTCAATAAATCTATGCAGGAAAAATTGTTTTCATTTAGGTATATATTTTTAGGTAGATTTTAGGTTATCACTTGTTGATTGTTATAAACTTGTTCAAAAAATATTTAGTTTAATCGATGATGATAGTAATAACTAAATTATATTTTTATAAATTATAAATTATTAAAAATATAATATAATATTATTTGGAACATGGCTAGGTAGGTTAGGTCCTAGATAGATATTAGATAATACTTATGTTTTAAGTACTTGCCAAACTTAAATATTTATAGCAATGTAGGCACTGGGCATCATGTAACTACATCCTACATGTCTACATGTTAACAGTCTACATATGTTTAAGCAAGAGTATGATTATATATTTTTACGTAAAAAAATAAAATAGAAAATTTATATTATATTGGTATTTAATATCGTTTTTAATAAAATGTCTATATAATACTAATTTTAACGATCCTCCTTTTGAACTTTAAAAATATTTTAATTAAAACAATGATTCACAATATTTTTCTTTGATGATGATAATAATTAAAACAGTATGATTCAAAATAGTTCCTCATTAAAATTTGCATTTACCGGAGTTCATATGAAATATAAAACCTATTTGTAGTTTGGAAAGTAACACCTTTGTCAATTTGCTATTCTAAATTGATGTATTGTATTTGCAGGCTAATACATTCAACAGATAATCTCTCTCAGATTACTATAGAAAGCTTTGAATTGTTTAATCTGTGTCTATACTGTTTACTTAGTCAGTACGTACAATGGTACAATTGGAACTGGAAATAATAGCAATACTTTTAATAAGTACCTACACAAATTATCAAAGCAAACAGTGAAATTATTAATAATTACAGAATTTTCACATAAATCATCTGCTGGTTCAATTGAATGTACTAAAATAAGAAAGAAATATAGAATATTAGAATATTAGAACATAGAACAGAAATCTTTATCTTTGAAAAGATCCATTCGTGGATATTTGGTGCATCGCCTACGTTATTATAAAATTCAATAGGTTACCAGACAGTAAAAAAATTAATAGGTAATAGTTTACGTGCATAGTTATCTAGACCGAGTAATCGACCGTAGTTCGTGGTTGAATAATTTTTAATCGGTTGACACTTGATACAATATTAAATATTTACCTCCGAAAATGTGAATTTTTAATGCATTGATCATAACATTAACAAAAACTATGATAATTCAAAACATAAAATAATAAATAAAATTTTCACCAAACAAAACATTTTAAACACGTAGAAATGTAGCATAATATTACCTATTATAAAAGTGATACAATAATAATATTGAGTATTTGAGTGGCGTGGCACTTCTCGTCCGCCTCAACGATCGCCCTTGGTCAAAATGCACGATAATTGTCACCCATCGCTTCCTGTAGGCTTTGAACAACTCTATACCTATACCTAGTAATAATCGCGATATAAATTCGTACTACGCTACTGCATAATATTAAATTTATTTTGATTTCATGCGTGTGCTTAATCAAAATTAATTGATTAGTTTGGATTTTACAAACCTGCAGTGTATTAAATAATACTCGAAAACGCTTAGGATATAACTATGAAAGAGTTCCAATTTTAAAATTTTTGAATATAGGTATATGCTAGTAGTAATTTGTAGGTAAACTAGCATATATAGTACACACATAGTAACTATAAGTAGCCAATAGAAGTACCCAACTACCCAAGTCTTTAGTCTTTTTAGTTAAAATTGTATTTATTGATCTTAATAACAACTAGGCAGCAAAGGCCATTAATAAACTTAACATTTAGCACCGTACATATCTGTTAGCTTTAGATTGGTTACAATTTAAAACGACCCATTATTAAGCTACGTATACAGCAGATAATGAAACAGTTCTAATTCTTAATTAATCACAAGAAAATGTTTTGGTAGATATGAAACTGATTTGATTTAAATGTATGAAATGTAAAAGTTCCATTTCACTAGAACAGTATACTAAGGCCGTTAAAAAGTGTGAAAGCCCCATAAAATATTTGAAAAAAGTTTATACTTTTTGAATTTAAAATGTTTTGTACGACTAGATCTATAATACTAAACGAAAATAATAAGATTTCAAAAATCTTTTGAAATAAATTACATGAGTTAAACAAATGTTTTTGCAATTAACTATTTTCTGTAAACTAGATTTAAAAATTTTATTTCCGGTATTAAAAGAAAAAAAGTTATACTTTACGTACAGAGTAGGCATCTAAAATGTCATAAAAAAGAAAAATTAAGAAATATTGATTAGAGCAAAAGTTATTTCATTTTCCAGGTTCTGTTACTTTCTCTATATGGATGGGTATGCACTGCTTCTCATAGAAAAATAAATAAATATTTTCGCCATTGTTCATACAATTATAGTGTCACAGTCATCATACAAAAAAAAAGAATCTTGCATCATTTAGTAAATATTTATTAGAAAAGTAACAAAAAACAACTAGATCTGTGTTAAGTGACAATTACAGCGATTAGCGACATAGCGTTATTACTTATTATTTTATCGATAACTCAACTCAATAATTATGTATAACCTAACCGCCAATAAATTAAAAATTTATAAATTAACAACATTTTTAACAGCTTAATACTACATATTAGTTTTAAATAGTTGTATTATAATAATTATTTAAAAGAAAAATAGTACACATTTATTTAATAATACCATTGATTATAAATACATATGTATTATGTGTAAATATTAAATAGTATTTATAATCAATGATATTAATGATTTCTAAAATATAGGCACCTACATTACAAAAAACAAATTCATGAATATTCAGAAGTATCAAAATATGTAACTGCTTTTATTTACAAAAATTTAATTTTAAACTCCAATAGCCAGATATTTTGATCGTTTTGACTAATGTCTATTTGCATACAGTTTGGTAGGTACTTATGTCTCAAATATAAATCTAGGTAAAATCAATAGATATTTGCTGGTTGCTGGTAGGTACTTAACATTGTATGTATTATACCAATATGGCTATATTATAGACGTAGTGACGTAGCCATTATAATCGTTAACCCATTTAAATAAATCATTTTTTTTCCACTACAATATAAGAACACTTGTTAATAACATATGCAGAATTGCAAATAAAAATATAGGTATATATTTCAATTGTTAATATGTAATATTTGTTTCTGACTTCTGTGTGATAAAAAGAACACTAGCTATTACCACAGCCGTAAAATATCAATACCTACGTGAAACAAACTTAGAAATATATTCAGTACGACTTCAAATTCTATTCGCTGATATGTATGTACCCAATTCAATTCTATAACTTAAAATTACTAAATCGTAACTATAAACTGTAGTAATCGTAAAAATACCGCATTTTAAAATACCTATTTTAAAAATAAGTTCTCATTTTAAACATCGTATTAAAATTTCAAACTTCCAAAGTTTAAAGTTTATATACTTAAAAAGTTAATACTGATCATATCACTATTATTTTTCAATTTGGGACTCGGAGTAAGTTCAAATATATATTTAGGTATATAATTAATTATTTGAATTAAATATATTTATAGTAACATATTGAAAATAGTTTGTTTAAAATATAAATGATTTATTTTCTTTAAGTCCATTAGTAAATGAGATTGGAACCAGTTGTACGTTTTTATAAAATTAATTAGGTTTTCTCTCTTTAACGATTGAAAATTATACGTCATATTATATAATATTAGGTATCAGCCATCAGGTATGCCTGGAATTTTTATCACATTTATATAGGAAATTAAATAGCTCTTGAAAAAGAACGCTATTACGATATTAAGAATATTTTTTATTTACCTATCTAACTATATTAATAATAGTTTCAAAATTATAAAATAGACATTACCTATAGTTCTTTTTTATTTATATAAATATTGTACGAACAAAATATATTTCTTCAGTCTTACCAATATAACGTAATGAACTATATAATACATAGAATATAGATATTATATGAGTAGTACTATATAAAATATTGACTTTTATATTTTATCTACAATGATTTAATTAAAATGATATGATGCTTGATAAAAAGAAATAATTTAAAAGAATTTTCATTTTCCATACGTTTTTCACAACTGAATTTCTATTACTTAGGTACATATTATAGAAATCGTAGTTTTGGTATATGAGAGGTTGAGTTTTTATACTGAATAAGAGTGGAGGAATTGCATCTTACAGACTCACCCTAACTATAAATTATGTTGGTTATATAGCATATTATATAGTCATACCTTATGTCCTTATATTTAACGACCGGAAATTTAAACATTACTTGTGATACCACCGATAGGTATGCATTTAAACGGAACACCTGCATGACAAAATATGTAGCTGCCAAGTATCAACAACTTTGAGGTTGGACATCAAGATGATGATGGACGATTGCAGTTACTGCAGTTGCAGCATGACGGCGATGGACAGCTACTGCAGCTGCGATCGATCGATTATTTACGTACTCGATTTGGCGACTCCCCGGTTCGAGATCGTTTTCGGCCAACCACCGCCGCCGGACTGCGGCAAACTGTTGTCGCAAAGGTCAAAACGCGTGTACAAATCGATGATCGAGGTCGGAGAAACGGAAGTGCAGGTGATGGTCGCCAATGCCGAGGATCGGAAAAGATTTATGGCCAGCACGGAAGCGTTGCATCGCTCGCCGGCGGACCATCGCTACGGGCATGCCCCTCCAATAGCCCAGGAGGACCAGAGCAGCGGCCGCAGTGAGGTACTTCCGCCAGCAGACCGAGAATCCTGCGCAACCAATGGTCCACAAGCTCATCCCGACTTGCAGGCGACCGATCTGCAAGCTCCTGATTTACGGGCTACCGATCTGCAAGCTTCCGACTTTTGCACTACCGAGTTGCAGGAGTACAAGTTCCATGCAACCTATGACCCACATGTTGCGGCCAACTACTATACTCCCGACTTTTTCGCTGTCATCACGCCCAATGCCAGTGACGACTTTGACGCGGTGGACTTGACAGGAGACGACTGCCACCGCCAGAGATCCGTGGACTTGGGCGGATGGGAAGAGCGTGCTCCTGCCGATTCGGAGCAGTCTCGGTCTCCGGAAAACGGGAATTGGGACTCCAGGGTACAGGCTCCAGAGGATACCCCGAAGGAGGAGGGTTCGCTATGGACGAGATTCAAAAAGTACGTAAGTTGCGGTTTGTGCTGTCGACAACGGGAGATATAGAAGGGAAAAATAAAAAAGTTCACCGAAATTTAAATACAAATTATAGGTAGGTAGGTAACTACCTATTAACGGAAGCGCGTATAAACCTGGAATTTATAAATCTGGACCGTATAAACCGGGACTGTACATATCTAGAAAGTACAATTCTGGGCAGGACAAATCTGAAATATAAAATTTTGAAATACGCAAAAATCTGGACGGTGACCTATTAGTGGTGGTGTTGCATATCAAGTCGAGGGATATTTTCGTTTTTTTCTGTCTGAGCGCAGAGGATCAAGAGAGTGGCCACGCGGGTATCACTGACTAGATTTATACATTTCATATACCTATGCGTACGGTCCAGGTTTTTACGTTCCAGTCGTTCCAGATATGTACAGCCCGGATTTATACGGTCCAGATTTATAAATTCCAGGTTTATACAAGGACCTCTGTTAACTTCCTGCAGGGAGGACCTTAACTACCATTTTATCACATAATCGGCATTCTTTTACACATATTTTCATAACGTAATCCTTAATAATTTTCAGTTTAAATCCCCTCGAGTCTCTGTAAAAAGGTGTGTTATTTCAGCAGAACCAATTGGTTACTGTAAAGTTGGTTACCACTTATGAATCGTTTTCCTCTCAGAAAAAACTTAATAATAGAATAGTAAAAGTTAGTCGTTAGCAAAAATGTATGAAGAAGACCTGTGATTATGTGGAAAAGTATAGTTTATACCCTACATGTAGTAGTGTAAAGTGGGTGTGGGTGTATGGGTCTAAAGCTTTGACCAGACTATATAACTGAAAAAAAAACACTCGGGATCCAATTTCTATGTTATATAATTTAATATACACATATAATCATTTATTATAAGTATTGGTACTAGCGAAATGAGGCGAATTTTCTACAAAAATGGCGTTTGGAGATAAATTTAGTTGGTATATAGTAGCCCTTCGATGGCATAATTTTAGATTCGTCTAGAGTGACTGAATTAAGTTAACTACAATACTAAACGAAGAGAACGGCTAAAACTTAGCTGAAAAAGTGAAAAATATTAAATACAAGGCGAGACAATTAAACGGCCGATTTAAAAATTAGATTTTCTCGTTAGTAATCTAAGATAAGAACGATTATTATTAATTTTAAAACAACATGCCATTTAGTAAACAATAGGCTTGAGATGTCGAACAACTAAAAACAAAATCCGAAAAGAAAACAATGCACCTATGAAAGTGATATGAGAGGTAGAAAACTCTCCCGATTTTTAAGACTAGTTAATTCTTCAGAGCCATCATTATATTTACCTGAAGGAAGTGTGTAAACTTTCCTGCGTAACTTAAAAACTATACATCACAAAATTATGGACTATAAAGATCAAAATGTATGATGAAATTGATTTAAATTATTATTTTGTCATTATTTTCTACAATAAAACCAATTGACTTTTTTAAAACGAAATTCATGTTTAGTTTATAAATTTTAAAAATGTATAATATGTCTATATATTACTATATTGGTAAATATTAAAATATAATGCACGAATGAGGTTATCACAAGACTGGGTGAGTTTATATGTATTCATCAGGTAGTAGGTACTTAAGTAGACTTGGAGAGTTTACAATTGCTCAGTGTTATGTTGTGTAGTGAAAAATTTTCAAGGAAGGTTCAATCAAAATATATAACATAAGAAAAGTAAAAACGACCGGTGGTTTTCTGAAAACTAATACTGTCATGAAGACAAAAATTCCAATAATAACTGATTTATTATTATTTTGAAACGTATAACTACGATGTCATAAAATAATAAAACCACACACTTATAAAACTATGGGACATAAGTATCATTTACTGGTATTTAAAATATTTAGTTATAGTAAAGTTAATAAAATATATGTATATTTAGTATATACCTAGAGTGCAGAATCCTATAAACAACTGAGCTTAGTGAAAAAAAAAGTACATTTTGGTGAACCTTAGAAAAGTTTGTAAGGTTGAAAAAAACATCCATACAGAGGTAGGGCACTAGAAATACCTTTCAGGTGTCTAAGCCTCTTTAGTCTACTCCTAGCTATGCACTCACGCCCACGTTTAAAGTTTTAATCAAGATTTACAATGTATTACCACCTTTATTTGCATACAATTCACATTTTGTAAGAATTAAGTTAAACATTCTAATAAAATCATTGAGATTGAGGTGACACAAAATAACAAATCGATTAATATTGGTTATAAATGTTTTATTACAATTAAAGTACTTAATGTTGTATACAAATTATATTTTTTTCTACACAAGTAGAATTATTTATAGATAAAGATAATATTAATTTATGTATAGGCACAATTTTAAAATTATGATGTAAATGTGATATTTATATAGTTGTATACATAATAAGTAGGTTATATTATTAAGTTAAGTATTATTATAAAAGCATAATAATAATTCGTGTCGATTTAAAATTTTTGCACAATTATTTTTAGTAGAAATTTAAACTTAACGGACGATGACCTATTGGTATCACTTTCCTGTTTGTGCACCCTTGACTGTACAAAGAATTTGTAAAAATGTTTTAAATCAAACAATAAGCATAATAATAAATATAGTTCAAATACAATCAAATTATGGAATAATTAAGAAAACAGTAGTCGTTACTAAGTAATAAAAAGTATATAAAAATATGATCAAATTTAAACCAACTTTCACATTATTTCTATATTATTTAAAAATATGAATGTAATTAAATCCAGTCTTTAAAAAAGGTGTTTGTAAAATGATGAATTATAAATTGTTTTAATTATTGTACATTGTTAAAATAAGTTACATAATATAAGACAATATTATTAGTTTATATTATATAAAAAGAAACATTCTACATTTAAATGCACATTCTGATCGAAAACCATTGTATCAGCTATTAATTAAATATAACAATTTGTTAGTATTAAGACAATATAATTATTGAACTCAAATAAGATCATTGAATAAATAAGGAATTCTTATACACAACCATAGCGAGATTATTCAAAGATACGGAAATATCATATTACACAGTAGTTTTAACTTACATTATATAATTTTCAAAAGGAAAATATTAAAAATAAAATTCTAGCAGAATATGTGTCATATTATAATAATAATATTACAAGTTATTTAGACATTACGATACATTTCAAGATCATACAATTTTTGTGTTGAATACAAAATAAAATACAACATTTTAATTCGATACTGAATTACTATAACTATTAGTATAAATATTAATCTTAGTCTTTATGTAAATATACACAAAAAAAGTGTTCAATTAAAACCAAAATTATTTTGACAGTCAATCACATGTAAAACATCACAATTCAGTTAATACGTATTTGGTATTTCAGTATTTGACAAATAATGTTTAGAAAAGGAACCAACAAAATAAACCAAATAAGGCAGAAAACAAATAATATCAAAACAAATTTATAGCTTTGCGATTTTTATTTCTTCCATATAAATCGTCAAAACTCAGGAACAACGAAAAAACTAAAACTAATTATTACATATTAAACAAAACAATTTAGAATATTTAAATTTTTGTATACATTTGAGATTAAAAAAAAAAAATTATAATTTTGATAAATCAAAATTTTATCTGAGAAAAAAATAGTTTATCGAAATATACAAAAATACTCCTATTTTTTTTTCAAAATATTTATTTCATAATTGACTCGTATATTTTATGATAAAAACCATAAATATTTATACAAAATATTGTGCTGGTATATTTTTTTAAGGCAAACACATGAAGTCTTATTTGTTATGCTTATATATGAAAAGTAATTCTAACCATAATCAGTTCAAAACTAGGTAACTTAATATTTAAGATAATAATATTCTTTTGATAGCCAGACTATAAAAGTCGAAAATTTTAAGATAAAAATAAAAGAAAAAAAATTTAGTCATTCACAAACCTTCGTTACTCAGTTGATGGCACAAATAAATATAGTAATATTAATAATAACATGCTTTGGCTTTTTATAAGAACAGCTATTGTTATTGTGATGTGTGAATTAACAATTTACTTCAGTCGATTTCAATGGTTGCATTCCTGAAATAATTATTTAAATTCAAATTAATAGAAATATAAACAAAATGTCAAAAATAAAAGTCACAGAAGATTAACTTTTTAGCTGCTACACTATTTATGCTCTGAACCCGTGTATGCTACGTAATAAAAAATATTTTTTATTTTTGATAATATATATTTTTTTTTTAAATTTAAATTTTGTGATCTTTATGATCTAGTTATTAATTTTTGAAACGATGTGACCCAGGATTTCCTAAAATTGTACTGTTATCGGCAAATGATATTATAAAAGACAGGAACGTAATAGTACGCCTGAAGCAGTGAACAGTGTAAACGTTTTTTCTTACACTACTACAAGTGAAACATCATAGTATGGTTGTAACTTGTATGGTGTGGTCAATGTCCATTGTCCATGTTGTTTATATAAATTCCCAGCATATTATTATTTATTAAAATACTTATAATAAATATTAGATTTTACCTATAACAACTTTATTATTATTTTATTGTTAGTTTTATTTAATTTTATTAACATACAGTTACCAACAAATTACAATTTTATACTGTAATTTTTAATTTAAGGTACTTGACATTTATTTAGTACCCAAAAAAATGTAGTAAGAAATGTGGGCTTACTACAAAAACTGTATTTTTTTTCTGTATAATTTTGATTACAGATGAATTATTAGAAATAATTGAAATCATACAATGTTGGGTTCAAAAATAATATTAAAGAAAGTACCTAAATCTAATTTAAAAAATATATATAGTGAAAAGTTTTTAAACAGATGGGATATATAGAACACGGATAAAATGTTTGACTGTGTGTATGATGTTTAAGCCCAAGAAATATAAAGTGTACATACCCATGAATTGCGGATAAACTGGATAAGCTCCAGGTGGCAAATGATGAGTAACTTCTTTTTTTGGTATATTTTGTTCTTCTGATTCATTGGGCAAAGAAACGGCAGCAACCATATTTGCATTATCATTTGAATCTTCTATTTAAAACAAAATACAAAAAATTTAAAATGTATATTAGCTTAATTTTATAATTCTGTAGACTAATAAAATCAATAATGCACAATTATTTTTAAATTATATATTTAAACAAGTTTTAACTATACATTTTTTTGCTTATTAATATATAAATGGACTGTTAATATACAAATTAAACAACTATGATTCTGAATTTCAAATTGGTAAGTGCATCGTCTTGTAATTTTATGTAGGGAATATATTAATGTTTAAGTCCTGCAGATTTTTTAATTAACTTGTCACAGACACAGATTATTTACTTACTACCTATACCTTTATTTGAATTAATAAATATTAAATTGAATAAAATAAAGATAAGTTAAATGTAAAAAAATTTTAATTAAAGGAAATTCTATAAGAATATTTTTTTATTTATTAGCTTATATCACATTAAGTATAAGTTCAAAAAATAAATTGAGTTCAATTTACCACTTGGCTTTAATAATTAAAGATTTATGAATCAGTTATTATTAATAATAATTTATTATGATATAATATACATCACATAAATATGTGGGTATAAATAGAAATGTTCATCAAAACTAAAACAGTAAAATTATGTAACTTATGAACTCGGAAGTTAAATAAATTTCTATAGACTATTTTGTAAGCAATATGAAGAAAACAAATTAACTAAACCAATTTTTGGACAAATTGGGTAGATTTGAAAAGTAGAACTATTTAAATTTATTATTTTAGTGTGTTACTCAATTTTTTTCAATAAACTGTGTTTAAGAAATTAAATTATTACACTCTTTAGTAATTTCATTAATATAGTAAAAAGTAAAAAGAGTCAAATAAACTAAATGCAAAATAATATACAAATATGTGCGAAATATTGGTTTTTTATAATATTATTTAACAAATCTTCATCATATTATTAAATTTAATTAGCTTAAAATTATCAATTAAATTAACAAAAATATTTTTCTATAGGTAATAATTGTAATAAATATATGCTAAGACTATATTTACTAATATATTAGGTATGTGTGTGTTTTTTAGTTGAACCTAAATAATTTAATATTTTAATAGGAATGAGGATGTTTTTTTTTAAAAATTGTTATACAATTAAGTTGCTGTAAACACTAAATGGAGTAGTGTTACTAACATTACTATTTGTATAAAAACATTGATGTAATTGGTAAAATAATTTTTGAATAAATAAAGTAGCTAACATTTAAAAATAGTGATACTAATATACATATTTTACTATTTAAGTATGGAAAATATTTTATGCCATTGTGCAAGCAATATAAATATGAATATTTTATCTTTTAGCTCTTTTCAAGTGACAAAGACAAACTATTGTTTTAATCAATAATTAATAAGCCGGTATAATTATTATAATCCTAGTATTGGTACTGATTTCTTTATCATATAGTAGATAAAAACAATATAAAAATTTAATTTAATATGTACACAGGTAGATTAAAACATTTTTCTAGAAAATAATTTAACGGTAATATTCTTTACTCTTAAAAACTTATATTTTGTTTAATATTAAACAAATAAATATTAGTATAATATACAAATAATATTCTTAGAGTTTAGAGTTAGACCCCTTATTTATTAATTGTATGTAAACAGTCAAAGTCCCTTGAACAAAATATACTTTTAAATTTTATGTTAACATAATATACATAACAGTATATACTGTAGTAATTAGAATAGTTCGATATTGTTTAACTTGCATAGGGATTTTGTAATTACTGTTAGTTAATATGGCTAATGTTATCAAGTTCCTTCTTTATGAAGAAAATATAAATTTTTATAGATTTTCCCAAAGTTAACTATTGACTTAATTATTACCTATTCGCTATTTAAAAATTATACATTTTTGAATATTATAAAGATGATAAATTATTAACAGTTAAATAATAGTTATCAAAATAAATATGAGGTAATAAAACACATTTGAACTTATACATTTCTGCAATATAAGTTTAGTGAAATAAATTCCAGTAAAGAATTAGAATAATTTATCAGGTATGCCACAGTAGACATTGCGACCTTGTAACACGGATACCTAGATATTACATTGTTACCAAGACTCTGATAATATGAAAATAATTTTAAAAACTTAATTTAAATTTTAAACTTTCATGATCTATTGTATCATTTTTTTGGTGTTTAGTATAACTTAATTATGTGTTTAAAGTTAAAATCAATCTAAAAATTCTCCTTTGTCTAGCAAATATTGATATTAAACTTATGGATGCAGCAATGTATACAAATCCATACAAGCCAATATAACTGACACCAATGTAAACCTTAACATCTCTTCTTTTTTGCTTAAATGTTTCTTTAATGCTAGCAGGACAGAAATTTCTGTGGAAGTGAGAACCATCATTTCTCTCTCCATAATGATAGCTTATAAGTGTATGGTCAGTGAAGATAGGAATGACATATCCATATGTTTAATATTAATAGTTGCAAACTACAGCAGATGAGTCACAGGTGAATCATACATTCATATACAACCAAAACAATTATATGAAATGGAATTTCAACTTAAACAGTAATTCCTAAATATAAGCCTTCCAGTAAATAGTTGATTAATTATAATTAATAATTAATCTTAAATGTAATTGATAATATATTAAAAAAAAAATATGATTTACTTTAAACATGTATAGTGTATACCATTTCTAAGGAATCTGGGATAAAGGCTGTAGGCCTTGTGCTTACATTACTTGTACTTAACTTACACTAGAATATTTTATGAATATAGGTACATACTATAAGTTGGGCGACGACGACTCATGATGCAATAACATGGAATACAGATACAAATAACACAGCATATCAATATCAAACCAACAATTATCATCAGAACTATTAATAGGTCTGGCATGAATTTTAGAATCCTAAAAGAATAGGAAATGAATACATTTATGTTTATAAAATAATAGTTTTTGTTGAATGTATGACGTGGTACAGTTTTCATGAGGCGACCTGTTGCAACATACTGATTGTGGACCAGTACTGTCTTTAGCCTTAAATATTATAAAGCTGTTCTATAGCAGAGCAGTCACACTAGTCGCAGCTTGGAAACCGTACCTTAATACAAATAAATTATAGAATAATTATTTACAAATGACGTAAATGATCAGCACCATTGCAGCAATCGACGCTATCAAATTTATCATAACAACAAAATTTAGCATCTTTATCCGATTCAGATGAAGGGCAGGTCATTAGACGTTCTCTTATAATAGTTCCATTATAAGTTTTCTTTACCGTACAGTTTTCACCTAAAAACAGTTATAACGATTTATGTTGGATACATAAAAATACATGACGTGTGGAAGCCGGAAGATTCTTATAGTTCGAAGACTACTTACTCTGAACTAATGTGACCAATATTATTAGATACGCGATTGATACAATCCTTTTTACAGTGTTCATAATGAAGACGGCGAGTGTAAAGGTTAACACTAATTGTACTTGATACCTAATTAATTTTCCCGAGCTAAATAACTAATGATGGTTATTAGTTATTAGACATAAATGAACGACAAAAAAACATTCATGTCTCATTAAAAAACACTAATAATAATGGCAATTACGAGCTTCAACAGAGTTCAATACAGCGTCAGGACGATCATTTGGGCAGACTGACTGCTGAAATAGTGACTGATGAACGCAATGCATAAAAACATACAATAAAGATTAAATAACCTATCCAGTTCCAGTATTCACTGACATATACGTATATATAGTACCTGTCTATTGTAATCTGAATTCTGTGATTAATGTGTTGTATTATTATGTTTGCGTTTGGTGTATTCGGAGTTTGGACTGTTTTATGTGATATTTTGTGGGGGGAGAAATAAAAGGGGTGATGAAATTCAAAGAGGTTGTACGTGCGATAAATACAATTCTCTTTGAAAAGTCGTTTTGACCTTGTGATAAGCATAATCTGTTCCAAATTGTTCACGGTGGTCGGTGTCCTCTGTCTGTTGATACGAACGGGCCCGACGACGCGGCTGCCTTCAAAAGTTGAATAGGTATTTGAATAATTATTATACTTTTATGATTTATACTTGATTATCGATTATTTTTTGTCACAGTTTGATTTTTTGAACTTTCAAATATTTTTACTTTTCAGTATACTGAAAGCCATTTACTTTGTACTGACAATTTAGTTGGCAATAGGCGGTTTAATATTAGAATCAGATTAAGTTGAATACTCTGTTTTTGACACGACCAACCTAAAAGCCCAAAGGTGAGATTACTGATTAGTTCAGTTGGAGTTTGGACATCCTCAGAGTATTAATCGTGAAACAAGTTTTATTCTGCTCAATATTCAATATGAATTTGAAATTCTGTGCCAATTTATCATTCATGTACCAAGAAGCAAATTGTCTTCTGGAGAGATACAATTTGGCTGCTAAATCGGGTTTTACTTCTGTCGAATGTGCATTTCCATACTCAGATACTTTGGAAAAAGTCGTACAAGCGAAAATAAATGCTAATGTACAACAAATCTTGATAAACGCACCTAGAGGTGAAGCCCAAGAACTAGGATTTGCTGCAATTCCAAGCATGGAGGATAGGTTTCGTTCATCTATTGACTTGGCTGTATCTTATGCAAAAGCTTTGAACTGTTCCAAGATTCATGTGATGGCTGGCATAGTCGTTCAACCAACAGAAGTCAATCACGAGGCTTATGAAAAAAATTTAACTTATGCAGCACAAATCTTTGAAACTAAAGGCATTATAGGTTTAATTGAGCCAATCAATAAATATTCTGCTCCAGGGTATTATTTAAATTCATATGAACGAGCAATTGATGTTCTGAACAAAGTTAATAGCCCTAATTTGAAGCTACAGTTAGATATATTCCATTTACAACAGATCAAAGGAGACCTAACGAATAACATTAAGAGATTGTTACCTCATGTAGGGCATATTCAATTGGCTCAAGTTCCTGCACGTAACGAACCAAATACACCTGGTGAAATAGATTATAATTATATTTTTCAACTATTAGAAGAACTGAACTATAGTGAATGGATCGGGTTAGAATATAACCCTAAAGGCGATACTGACAAAGGTTTATCATGGTTAAGGGATATAAAAAGAAGTGTAACATTTTAATGAGAAATATTTTAAAAAGTACATTACAACTTACAAGCATTTAAAAAAATAAATTAACAATACACTTAAATTTATTCTATAATCCAGAGCATATTTACTCCAGTCTTTCCAAGGTTGACACTCTCCAACAATCCATTTTCAGTCGTTTTGATGTGATGTAGGAACAATAAAACTGTATAGAAAAAATTATTACGACCCTGAAACAATGTTGAAAATATATAGAATTTCTATGTTTTTACTTTTTATATGATTTATTATAGTTGAAAACTAGTGTAATCAAACAAACATTATTGAGCTCAAAATTATGTATATTTATAATATATTATGCTAATAAATTACATTACCTTTGGAAAGTTGTGTGTTTCTTTACCAATTTTTAAACTGTAGTGAGGTGGAATATTTGATTGTTGAAAAATGACCACTTGCTTATTATCGGATTTTAATTTTTCTGGATATTTTATCAGATGTTGAACAGAAAATGGATTTTTTCCCTTAAGACGTGTTAATGGAGATAACTGAGAATCTAAGTATGTAGCTAATAAATGCATTACTAACTAAAAACAAATAAAATATTTTTATAAAATAAAGAAACTTAACCAATGTTCAACACATATTTTTATAAAAAAATAGTACTTACAACTGCGTCAGATGGTAATTCACTATTCCATTCTTTTCCTTTAAATGTTCCACCAGAATTCCATCGATACTCAGTTAAACAAGAACCTTTGGCCAATTCTGAAACAGTAATTAAATAATAAAGATTATACCCTAGCGGCTAGGGTATAACAACTATTTGGGTACTTATAGCAAGATTATCGATCCGTCATCAAAAAAATAATTTGGAAATATCCTGTAGCATAATTTATTTACATAATGAAGAGTATGCAATATACCTTAACATAAATTTTCAATGATAATAAAAAAAAACACTAAAATAACTCCATCAATTATGGTGACAAGACATTGTTATTGACATTTTTGTTAACATACCTTCATAAGCATACACAAGTACACAACAGTATGCTATAAACATTTAAGTATCAAAATATATTTTTATCTCGTGATGATTATGACTTGTTTGTTTTCTACATTTGTAAAATATTTTAATTTATAAAAAAAGAAATTTCTTAATTTATCATAATTTTAATAAGAAATTTTGTATGATAGTACATGGAAATCACTATGGTATATGCGAATGTAATTCATTTTATGAGTAGTAGTGTTCAAATGTTGTCAATTTGAATAATAAAACATAAATTACGAAATTTAATAAAAGTACAAAAATGATAAAATGGAATTTTTTTGAGGGAACACAATAACATACTTGTATCTACCATTATTATTTATATCTTTACCTCTTATGCGTTGAACTACATATTCTTGATTTGGAGATACTTCAAAATATGGAATAATATACAGTAAACTAGGTATAGTTTGAGCAACCTGTATTGTATGTGCAGTTTTTTTTAGTCTTTCTAAGCCAACATTTCCTATAGATACGTCTACAAATCCTTGGTTGTATAAAGCTTGATCAACATTTTCAATTTCTTTCACCAATCGAGAAATAATTGTTTGTGAAATCCACTAAGAAAATCCAATATTTTATCAAAATTTAATTAAATTAATGTTAAGTAAAAATTTAACTTACGGTTCTCAAACTAACTGACCATCTTTCAACTTTATTATTGTCCACTTTAAATTTACGCCATACTTCTGAAGCCATAGCTACAGTAGAAGTGCTCTCATTCAATTCGGATTTTGATTGTTCAGCTAATATAAAAAATTACTAATTTAATTAAATGTTTAAGCCTCAAAATAATCTGTATTTTATCAACTTACGTGATGATGCCACTTGGTATATAGAATTTTGAAGCATTGAGGAAATAGATGTGTTTGAGCAACCAGAACGTTCCCACATAGACATACTCCGTTGTTCAGATTCACGTTCTAGAGGTATAATTTAATTAATTTATGTATTTATTATTTTCAGCTAATATCTAGTATGAAATAATGATCTTGAAATATTTGTAACTTGATTCTATACTCTCAATTAATTTAATTATTTTTAGATATTTTTAAGTTTGTTGTATATTGGTGAATATCAATTTATATTGCATACTAGAAGAAGTCATAGTGTCATGAGTGCACATAAATATTGTAAATGTTAACACCCTACATATTATGATATCTTGAAAAAGTCTTCAAACAAACTTAAATGTTAAGTTAAAATCAAAAGTTACAATATTGAATGATTCACATTAAAAGTAATGCTTTATAACAAAATATTACCAGTGAACGAAAAGCTATTTTTGTTGTCATAGTCTTTAAGGTATTGTTCTAAGGCAGAAATATCTTCTATAGTTTCGTCATTGGTACTAGTCATAAACTTAGTTGCACTTCTATTTTGTTTTTCTGGTCCAAAGTTGTCTATAAATATTATAAATATAAGGTAATTAAAATAATTTGATCATTAGTAATTTAAAATTGATGTTCCAATAAATTAAAAATATTTAATATTAGGTACCTAAGTACATGATTATAAATTGTGAAATCACCCTAGTGGGAAGGTCGTTGATGTAGCAATTTACTTCAACTTTAATTTTAATTTTAAACATTTTACGGGAACATTTGATTAAAATAAACAAGGCAATGTTAATTTAATTTAAATTAAAAATATTATACTATTATGAAAAATTATATTCATTGGTGAAACATAGTAACGAGCCACAAATGTCAAAAGTATTTTATAATAATTATACAAGTGTTTACAAGACAATACATCTTTGTTTTTATAAATAGTTATTTTTAACATTTTAAACTTAGTTAACATTTTAAAAAAATACTAATTTTTATGAAATTAAAAATACTAATATGAGTCATTAACAAATCATTAAAATTATATTATTTGTTTGTTCTTGAAACAATAATTTACCATGTGAAACGTGAAACTGTTGGTTGTTCCATTTGTTAATCCAATTGATTGGTGTACTTGTGGTCGCAGGAGGTGTTATTATACTTGATGAAGTATCTGGTGATTTTACTTTTATATAAGCTATAATAAACAAGAACATATATTTTAAATATTGAATGATTTAAATTCGGTTATATGCATACAGTTGGATAAGCCTAGTGTCTGGAAGTGTTCTGGTGCCAAGTGTATGGTACTAGTGGTTACCCATAATTTTGTAAGGGACAATACATGATATAAAAGACTTAACAATACAACTATTGATGATACTGATTCAACAAATCTCCACCATGGAGTATACCAAGAATATGGCAAGGCCAATCTAGAAAAAAAGTATTATCGATTATACATTATCTTTAAGAAAAATAAATTAATATTAGTATTTACGTTGTACTTTGATGGACTGAATAACACATATTTAAAAAACTCAAAAACTATGAACAGTTTAATCCTAATGAAGTATAAAATAATTACTCACAAGTCATAAGTCAGCATAGACAATACTAGGGCATTTACAGTACCCCAAATAAAATGTTGCTTCATTCGATTAACAGTAATCGTCAACTGAATGGCGTCTTTCACTAAATCCTTTTTAATTGATTTGTTTGATTGAAAATCTGGTGGTGTCCTATTAAATAAATTATGCGAATGAATAACAATATAACAAGGATTTTTTGAATAAGTAAATACCTCATGATTAAAATTTCTTATATAATTTTTAGGCACTTAATCAATAAATAATAGGTATTTGTATAATATAATGCGCTTCTTATAAATGATTAAACATATTAAAAAGTATCGTTAATTTCGAAGAATTAAATTGTATTCACACAAATAATAATGCAGGTTAATACTAAATTGTTTTCACTAGTCATACACTTGGGCAAAAATCAAACAAAAGATGAGAAATTCAAAAAAGTAAAATCCGCATGTTTTTTGTAATGGTTGTTGAGATATCATTCCATTATCCATAGATAACAAACTTGAATATTATATTTTTAAACTTATATATAGATCATAAATCATAATATTACACTTATTACTGGTATTAAACCAAAATTAAAAGAAAACTTAAAAAAGTCAGAAATTATAAATTATAATTATTAACTATTAACGTATTTCAGGATTTCCAAAACCAAAACGATAATAATTTACTATTCTGTTTCTTACTTCAGTATATACAAAACCACGGTTATCTACAGTAGATAACCGAGCATAAAATGAAGTTCGAAACACGCTATGACGTCATTAATACAATCCTATCATTCTGAGATATTCTGTGTTATTATTATTAATATTTATTATCTTATTATTGTTATTGTTGTTTTCGTTATAACTTATAAAGCTAATGAAAATATTAATAGTAATTAGTACATTTGTAATTTTGAGAATTATTATAATAATTAGGTACATATATATTGTATTATAATAATTTTAAAGATTACATATTCTTCAGTGTACAAATTTAATTTGTTTTTAAAAATATTGACTCATACAGAGTAATTTGTATTTGATTTTTGTGATAATATATTTTTATGTTATTCAAATATATTTACTAGTAGTTAATGGCTTAATATTTGTATTCAAATATGCTATGTGAGAATCAGAAAGAAAAAAAAAAAATACTCAACAGCATTTGTGAAGTCAATATTGATGGAAACATGGCATTGGTGTCTTTGTATGATGATCTTCCTCATTTTGAATACGACCTGACAATTGATAATGTATGTATTATATAGATTTTGAAGAATATTAACCACCCTAATGTAAACCAATAACATATCTCATTATCTCACTAGATAAATATTTAGAGATAATCGTTTAAGTTTCTTAATACTTTGTAAGGTAAATTATGTACCCAAACCTGTACAATTTGTAAGTATTTGGTGTCTTATTCTATAGAGCTTACTCTACTAATTTTCTAATTCATCTGTAGGTATATCTACATTGTCACCAGCATAGTTGAATTCAGTGATTAGAATGTTATGTCCATACCTGTAATTAATTATTGCACACCTTAATATGTACAATACATACATTTTAAATTTAAATCTTATTACCTACCTATTTCCATTATAAAAATATATATTATATGTAATCATTTATGATTATAGTCATATTTTATAGTATAATTGTTTTTACAGTACTGACTTTAAAAAAAGTACTTATACCTAATTTAGTTTGGTGGTTTAGTGTAATAGTAAATTAGATAAAATACATTTTATTTTGTAAGTCACAATTTAAAAAGGTGGTCAAGTGAGTATTCTGCTGTACATAAGGTGTCATGTAGGTTACTGAAATAGTGAAATGGATGTTTTAAATTTGAATTCAATGATATACCTTAAATCATTTTACATGAAAAATGATTCTGTCAGCATCAGTGTCGGCCTGGCCTACCAAATGCCCATGGATTAGTTTTTTTAAGGGGCCCATGATGAACGGCATGGCGTTCTCTATATACAACAATTGAGGCATAAAATTACGTTCAGATAAATATTTTGATAAACACTTTTCAGAGTCCCTACTCCCTATATAGATGAAGAATAAGCCAAGCAAATAAAAAATGTACGATACAGACACAATTTTAAAAAACCAGTGATGTCCAGCAGTTGTGGCCAGACCGACACTGGTCAGACAACATTATAATAATACTATTAAATTACAACATAATAACTAAAATTGTTATCCTCCATTTTAATATTTAATTTTGTTGAAATTTGATCTTTGAATATCCATTTATTATATTTAAGGGAAACCTTATATTAAATTTTCAAGTTTTAAGATCCAGCAAAATTTTTTGTCGATATTAATAGAAAAAAAAAATAATAAATAACTGAAAGTCTTCAAATCTGAATAGAAAATGCTATTATAAGCATTTTAAGAAAAGTTCAAATACGTGCGATCATTTGTTTTTTATTTATAACAAAATAGAAAAATTGTTTCATTGAAAATTATAAGTTTTTTGTTAATGTCCAATGTCAAAAAAATATGTATTTCAGAAGTTATTTGACTTTCCAGTGAACTCTTTTATTTTAAAGGTAGACAAGCTTGTGAAAAATTGTGTTTTAAATTTTCAAATCTTAGATAAAAATTTTTATGAATTTCCAACTCAAAATAATTTATATAACTTCAGAAGCTCATAAAAATCTATTGTGAATTTATAAAAACTTATCAGGAACCTTGTATTCAATTTCCAAATTTTTTGAGTTATCAAACATTTTTATTGACAATAATTAAATGTAAACCATTAAAAATCGAAAATTTCTTATGCCTCTCAATATCTGAAAAAAAGTCAAAATATTTTTAAAATGTTAGGCGTTCTTATAGAAAAGGCTAATATTAACATTCAGTGAAAATGTCAAGTCTAGTTACAGTAAAACTAAAATTGATTTTGTGTAAAAATTTCTGTTGACTCCTCAAATGCATCAACTAGATTCACTTTCCCACCAGACAAGTTAGGTAATAAAGTTGCAAATCAAAACATTATTTCAACTACTTATCGTGCATACAGACAAAAAAAGATAAATACATCATTATAAAATCAATACATTTATCTCTCCGCTAAGAATCTAAAAAGGTTGTCAGGCTATAGATTGTATTCTACTAATTTGTTGTTCCTAAACTCTATATATTATATCCCTATATCCATGGTAAACAGAAGAAGGATTTATTTTAAAAACATTTCACAATATAGTTTATAGATAATAATATTACCCCCTACCTACATGTATGTTGTTATATTATATTATTATTTATAGTTGAAGAATTCAGTTGCAAAATTGAAAAAAATTGTTCAAGAATTGAAACAACACATTAAAAAATTGGAAAATGAAAATACTCACGTCCAATAAATTAATAATGTATTATCTAAAAATATTACATCATTATATAAAACTGCTAGCATGGAAATCCAAAGGAAAGATAAAATAATTGATGACCTCCGCAAAAGGTACGTAATAATAAAATCTTGTATTTTCAACACATGTATTTAATCACATAATTGTTTATTAATAATAATTTTTTTTGTGAACATTTAGCCAAGTTGTTCCACTACCATCCACATCAAAAATGTTTTCTTCTACTAATAATCAAATAGATAAAACTGAAGCCAATAAATTATCTGAAAACAAGAATAATACAGAACAAATTCAAAATACTATAGAAAAATCCAAAGTACTAAACCCCACTAATAATGATAATATTACTACCATTGTCATCAAGCCTGATCGTGATATTCCTAAAACAATTTATTCTAAAAGAATGTGTCAAAAATTAGCTCAACAAAATTATACTATTGGATCCAAAAAACAGATGTCACAAAATACAAATACAAACACAAATACCGCTGATAAAATAACACAAGATACAAATGAAGATCTTAATAACGATAAAGATACATCAAAAGAAATGTCTACTTCCCTTATTCATAATGAATCTAAAGATATTATTAATTCTACGCTAGTAATTTGTGAATCTGATGTAACACCAAGTGACTGTGAACTTGATACTACCCCAGTTATTCAGTGTGACAATCAGGAAAAAAATAAAGAAAATGTTTCCATAGATTCATTTTTTTCGAAACTAAAATCACCATCTAAATTGAAAAAAAAATTAATCATAACTCCAGCTACTATTGGTGTTCAAAACACTCATACCAAAACGTTCAAATGTGCTAAAAAAATAAACCAAAATAACAGTTTAGCTTCAATAACAGAATGTGAGATTACTAATTCACCAGAAAAACCAGTAGAAAAATCTTTAAATAAAGACACTCTGTCAACATGTATTAAAAATAATTTTCCAGATCCAAAAATTGAGGATAAACTACTTACAACAGATATACTTCATAATCAACCATTATTGACTTCTGAAAAAAATAATCAAATACAATCTTTGAATATTGAAGTTGAACAATTCCCTATTAGAAGAAGAAAAAAAGTTATAGAAAAGGATAGTAATACTCTTACATTAATTAATAAGGAAAAACGTTCACAGAAAACTGTTACTTGTACGAGTTCTTCAGTCGATAATGAATTTAACAAGTCAATAGAGAATGTTAAATGTTTGTCCATGAATAATGATAGAGAATCATCAAGTCCACCTCAACAAAAGAATTTTCAATCAAAATGTAATTTTGATACTCTTGAATGTGCAAATAGTAAGACAGAGTCTAAACACTTAAATAATTCTTGTAAAAGTTCTTTCGAAAATACATCTTTTGAAACAGGTCCCACTAATAGATCTGTTGTATCATCCATCAATATTGAAGTTAAACAAGTTCCAATTACAAGAAAGACAAAGGCAATAAAAAAGGATAATAATACTTTAAACAAATCTAAAAAAGTCACCCAGGAACCATGCATTAAAGATCATAAAAATAAGTATGATTCAAATACAGATGATAAACAGCTTTCAACAGATACACTTCATAACCAAAAATTATCTACTTATGATGACAAAAAACTAAAATCATCTATAAATATTGAAGTTGAACAAGTTCCAATTATAAGAAAAACAAAAGTATTAGAAAACATTCATAATACCTCAAA
>NW_019100504.1:625769-690745 GCF_001856785.1 Myzus persicae | reverse complement strand
TAATAACCAAACTGTGTAACCAAATACAACCGAAACAAAAAAAAACTTCAATATAAATGTAATGTAAATTGTAACCAATGGCCATTGTCGCCGATATTATTTATACTATAATCATAGGTACACATTGCACACTTAAAGTTTCGCTCATTACAATACTAAGATATTAGTATGATATAATATTGTTGCGGGCTACGAATTCTATGATTTTGTAAACCAATTATAGAGAATAGAAATGATGAATGACATGCGCACAATTAATGAGAATAACCTTTCACGTGATGCAAGTACCTATGCAAGTACTATTCGAAGGATTCGAAGACAAACAATTAGAGCCATGTGCCAACGCAACGCGAGCGCAACTAATGCAGGCACGAGCGACCATTCTTCAAGTTCGACTCTATGCCCAAAATAAGCTTTCGCAACACACGATCCAGTCCAAGACCACAAGATCAAGAATCGCTTATAAGGAAGTCCGGAGGGCAGCAGAATAAAATGTACCTCAGACGTTTAGTCCTGAGCACCTTCCCACCACTCACATCGACATAGCATGTGTATTTAATAGTTTTTGTTTATAATAAACCATTATTATATTCAAGCCTGGGCATAAACGAGTTAAATATTTAAATTTAAGTTCATTTGAACTTTTTAACTTGACTTTTTAAAATGTAATCTTCATTGACTTAATTTTTAACTGAACTGATTTGTATTGATATAAATTTATAATAAATGAAGGTTTAATTTTAATCAAATTCAAATTATGTTAATTAATTAATAATTATATAAGAAATATAATACAACTATTGTTTATGATACATATTGCATAAACATTTACCTTTTATTATTTTAAACCATACTAACTGGCTATTTATTTGCTTAAAATATATAGATACATATAACTTAAGTGTCTTAAGTGAAGTTAAAAGTTAATTGTAAGTTTCCATATAACTTTTAACTTAATTGAGTTTAAAAAAAACAGAATATCTATTAACTTTAAACTGTTTTAAATGTTTTCTATCAACTTAACTCAATTAAAAACAAGAACATTCGAGGAACATTTCATCCAAGAGCGTTGTCTTTCAATTTTTTTTTTCTGTTTCGTGACACCTATTACAGCTGAATATTTATACCAGCCTTTAAATTAATATAAAATTATCTCCGTAAGACGTATTAATGATGATGATGATGATGATGATGAAATGAAATTATTACAATAAATATACTGTGAAAGTTGAGTCATTTTATACCCATAATACATCATATTCTGTAGAAATCTAAAAATGATAAACGTTTTCAAAAAAAAAATGTATGAGCTGGTCCACGTCTCATTTCCGATTTGTTCGTATCTAGTGGTCCGAGGCCGAAAAACGGTTATGGGAACCTTGTAATAATATTGTAGAGAACAATAATAATAACATAATATAGTTTAACCGTTTTGCGATCGCTGCCGCAGTGCAATAGTCGTTCGAATGGATTGGCCCCTGCACCGAGAGACGCCATCATAATCTCTCTTGAAGTCGTCGTCGTTACGCGGTCACACCCGCCGAGGGTCTCTGAACAGCTTAACCGTGGTCGTATTCTGTACAGGTACCTACACGCACGTGACACACACATACTATGTGTATATATATTGCATATATAGGTGTTATTGGGCCCTAAAACTGCGGTGGAACTCTCACTCTGGTTATCACTGCAGTTTATATATATATATATATGAGTACGTATAAATGATAATATATTATACCTATACCAAATTCGACCAATTCTTATCTGATGACCGGTGACGGTCGTACACGCCTACGTGCATTCTCCAGATGGATATCTCGTAGGTCGTTTGTGTGCGTGTGCGCTTTCGCGAGAGCTCCGAAATGTCTTGCCGATCGCACGGAAAAGACTAAAAAAAAAAACAACATAAAACCTGCTGTCGTCCACGCTATATCCTATACGCTCACACTTATTTGAGGAGAGTAATCTCGTCACGCCGAGGCACTTACGACGCCTAACACAAGCACAAGTGCGTGAGTGTTTACGTGGCTGATGGATCTAATCTCGAACCCGTGGCCAGGGCTTATCGTTTCAGTGGGTGGGTATAATAATATTTTTAGTTTTGGTCGAATTAACAATAACAAAACGTATTATTATATATATATATGATGACTAGACATTATAAATCCAAATCCACAACATTCGTTGTTCGCAGGACATGACCGTGTACGAGTATATAGGTAGTGCGGAAGGCGAAACCGATTAAATATAAACACATTTATATATATATATATATATTTATATAAACTTTAATCGAATACGATGGGAGTCTTGTAGATCTGATCATAACGTTGCTGTTATTTTTACAGTAAACTAAAATATTATTATGATACAAGTTTGTGTGAATAATAATTCAAGGATGAGCATTTACAAGTCAAAAAAATAAAGTCAAGTTATTCGTAGTAGCTGACGATATCTTAGAAATTAAAATAATATGTATTTTTGAAATATTTTAAAAATTATTTAAGACGTTTTTAAAATGTTTCTGAATATTTTGGAACACAATCATTCCCTGCAATATTCTATGATAACGAATAAACTACACATTATAATACTCTGTATCTACCTAGATAGAACTATACTTTTCACCTAGAACAAATCGAGTCTATTGCATATTAATATATATCATTAATCAGTCGCACGATTTATTTTTATATAATATAATTGTATGTTTCTGCAATCTGCATGATTTTGATTCATAATATTTTATTTTGGCCTGCTATTAATTTGGTGGACCCATCAAAAAACTGAAGTGACGTCCCTGATATGCCCGAAGTGTATGATAAAGATGTACGACATTATGTACATTATTTATGTACATATGCATGTATGGCGCACGCTGAAAACCACCGATGTACAATATGCACATTGTTACAAAAATAATATTCGGCAACCACTAACATCTAGTGCAACAAGCGTGAGTAGATACTCAAATCATATTAATAATAAATAATAATGCACAGCATTAAGGTACCTAATAACGATAATAATAATAATAATAATTTCGCGTACTTGCAAATATAGACAGTAATTTTACCGCAGTCTTCGCCATCACGTGCTCAACAAATTATACGAAGTGTACATGCTCCAATATGTATAATATAGGTAGTGGATATACACTATAATACTGCACGCATAAGTCGTGTGGTTAACCGAAATCACTGGCACACCGTGCAAGGTGGAATAAGTTAACATCGCGCATCGCGTCGAAAAGCATTAGCAGCAGCACGCTATTCTAGTAATACGGTCGCCAACGAGCGTTTTCTCGATTTCTGTGTAATCTCAGCGTTTTTCAGAAAGACTCGTGTGGTAACTAAAAGTCTAAAAAATTATCAGTACATTTTCAAAAAAAATTTACTTCAGAAAATGAACAGTTTTTGTATATAGTTATTAATTATTACTAAACGCCAATAGTTAACAACTAAGTGGTTAGTAGTTAGCTACCTAAGTAGTTTAATACTCTGCAATATTAATAGTTGATTATAGTTATTATTAAAGGTTGAATGGTTAACTGCAAAATTGTTAGAAGTTCGATAGTTGTAAACTACCTATAACTATAGTAATTAATTATCTATTCATAACTAATGATGAGCTATTATATTATCGGTAGAAAAATTAGTGTTACTTCTTAGATTATTAAAAACTTTTTTTATCCTCCATTGTTAAAATCATTAAAATGCATTTTTTTCAAATTTAAATTTATTTTAAATAGAAAAAAGTTCTATATTTAAGTAGGTATGCCACATTATTAAATTTATATTTTTATCAAACCATATAATTATAAATATTTTAATATATATTTTTTTATCCCTCTCAGACTTGTTTACAATTGGTTTTATGCAAACATTATTATTGAACGATATTCTTACACACTTATCAACATTTTCTTCTAAAAAAAAGCATTACTCTCTAATTAATAGGCAATCTTATTAATCTCTTCTGTGATTAAATCTACATTTTTATTTTTTTTAATAACACAGTACCCTCGGCGATATGGACCGTTGGGTTTACAAATAATTTAAATCGATAACATATTAGTATGTTGATCATTTCTAATTTCATAAAATGAACCAACATTTAGTTAGAAAAATTCTTATAGTTAAAGTATATTAGTACATAGTATATATATATATAAGTAGTTGGTGTATAGTTTAATTAATTAATCAATTTCTTGTATGGCTTAGTTCCATTCGGACATGATTTATCAAATGTTTGTATCATATTTGTTACTATTTGAAATTTAGATTGGGGGGTTTTGTGGAAGACAAAGTCTTCTGTGTTTGCCCTGATTGTTTTTCGCACCAGTTGAACTTTAAGACAAGCAGCACTATAGGATGACGTGTTCGCTGGAGGAATAGAAACATCATACGTCGACATGATACTAACGGATAATATTATGATGCTGACACCTGATGTTGTCATGCTGGTGTGGTGGCTTTTCATAGCGATACATACCTATTGTTTTGTGATTGTATGACTATTCTGATGGAATAACGTAGCATACAGAAAAATACCTGGATCCATTAGCAAATTTTCCATAGGACAAGACACTTAGTCCGGATCTAATGTTATGTAATGTTGTATATCTACTGTTGAATATTTCTGTCCATCAGCTGTCAAGAAAACATGAGATACTTCTCCCTTTTCATCTTACACCTTCATACATTCAAATATAATTTAGATAGATTTAAACAATGTTATAGGTACCTATACATGCACCTGGTACACAACATCACAATATAATGAAGGATCATCACTGAAATTCATTTATATAAATAAAGATTATAAAGCATTACACTTACCATTTTATTATACTGCAGGCGGTCACGGTTAATACAAGGATACTCGTGTCTGCACTTGTTTTTAGAACTGTGTATATCACTCACACCACATTGATACAAGAAAATAAAAAATGTTAAACATATTTAATTGTATTATTATTATTCGCATCTTTTGTGTAAGTATATTATGGATGTACATTTTACGGTGAGAGAAATAGTTTGATTGAAAACCGATAACTTAGGTACTTTCTTATAATCTATAAACAGTATAGCCAGTATAAGTTAAGACTGTTTAGAGTTTTTCAGTACATGTCTCCAAATTATATTATTGGTTGGTACATATATTAAATAAGTTGAAAACGGTATTTGGCATGAACTCCACGTGATTCGGTATTTCGGTTCGTCTCAGAATGGACATTAGCATGATTTTTCATATCCATATAGCAGCCAAATACTACGCTTTCAATTGGGACGATTCTCAAAATTAAATATTCTATAGGGACAATTATTTTTATAAATACAATTTAAAATAATAATATTACTTTTTAAATTCATAATTTATTCTTACAATATAGTTATAAATTTGTATGTCATCATTTTATCTTGTAGAGACACTTTTTTTTTAAAATGTACAGATAATTTTTTAGACTTTTAGTTACCACATGAGTCCTGAAAATGCTGAAATTACTTAGAAATCGAGAAAACGTTTATTGGTGGCCCTATTCTTTAAATAGTGTGCGGCTGCTAATGCTTTTCAACCCGATGTTAACTTATTATTAAGCGGCGAAAGATAGGGGGAAATTTTTGTCGACTCGTTGACTCATACGTAGGTAAGTGAAGTAGCTACCTAACGTGAATAATTTTGAACCAAATTTTTTCAAAAATGTGTAAGTTATTTGTAAGTTCAAGTAAGCACAAATTGGAAGTGTGTAAGTTCAGCCGTTTTCAATTATCTACGAAAGTTTAAATCACGGCTAACTTCTGCAAAACTTGGCCGTCTTATTATTTCAAGTTTTCGATCGAACCAAAAATTCCAGCGCGATTTGTAAGTATTTGTGAACAAAAATTTGAAATTTTTAGTAATCCCTAACTTAATCATCCCTAAAAAGTGGTTGGCCGTGCTTTATCGAGCTTTTTCAATTTTGACTGTACGAAAGTATTCTGTGCAATTTATAAGTATTTGTAAGTAAGAATTTAAAATTTGTAGTCACAATCCCTCACTTGATAATCCCTAAAAAGAAGTTAGCCGTGATTTATGCTTTTGTGGATAGTTGAAAACGGCTGAACTTACAAATAACTTACACATTTTTGACAAAATTTGGTACAACAATATTCACGTAGGGCGGCTAACTTCATAGAGCCCTCATACTAACTGTAGTACAGAACCGAATCACGTGCCAAGTACCGTTTTTGACTGATTCGAGTATTTTATTTCATATGTATTATAATACTTGGAGATACGTACATATAATATTGTAATGATAATTCGATTGACCATTGCAGTTCACTGCTGAAATATATGGATTCATCATCATCGGGGGAAGGAGGGGGGGGGGGCAAATGTCTCTGACCCAGACTGCTAGACCCACCCCACAGGTAGGTATCTGCCACTGCAGATCATCCATCATGTTCCTTCGCAGACCGAATAACAACAATATTAAAATGAATGCGACCGACGCACCCATAGCGCTAACAATCGGCCATGTACTTATGTATATAATATCGCAAAGGCTGCAGCGACGAGCTTGTTGGACAGTCGTGGTCGTGCAAGGTGTATCAAAATGTGGCGACGTCTTTTTCGCACAATCGCCTTTCGCGTCGTACACTGCTGCAGCGGGTATAGGTTGGGTTTGAAATCCTTTCCACGCGCGCGCACGCACACGCACACACACACACACACACACACACACACACACACACACACACACACACACACACAAAATATCACTTTTGGCGGGCACACGAGCGCTCGCAAAGTACACATGTACATAGAATACACCGCGGGGGTGGAGGACGGCGAGGTTATTATAACAAGTGAGAGACGACGATAACTAAGTTGTTGTTCTCGCCGCCGTTCCAATAGTTTCCGGCTCTCCCCGTCGTCGTCGTCGTCGTCGTCTTCGTCGTCTTCGCGACCGGTAATGGGATCACGGCGAGGCGGCGGAGTACACGGTCGGCGACACGCACGCAGAGATGACATCTCCATATTATTACTATTATAATACGCTGTTATTATATGCGATACCCGAGCACGGAGAGTGTGTGTATATAATACGGTTCCAGTGCGTCCGCATACATAAATACGTGCAGTGTGTGTATATATATACGTGCCCGCGTAACTTTCTCCGCGCCCAGTTAACGAGCTCGATTAAAACACTCATCGTGTACGCGACGACGACCGCTATTATAAATAATGCCCGAGTCCGAGTCCATCGCGCATAATAACATTACAGTAATATAATATACGATATTATCGTAGCTAGTCCAATATAATCGGTTTATGGGCCGCGACCGGAAGTACAGCGAGGAAGCGAGGAAACTCCACTCCGCGCCCACCGCCGTCGTCGAATTTCCGTATCCATTTCCGGTTTGTCTCGTGTCGTTGTCGTCGTCGTCGTCGTCGTCGTCGTCGTCGTCGTCAACAACAACTGTCCTCGTCATCGCGGCCGACAACGTACCTTTAAAAAAACACCCCTTAAACACTCTAGCTGCTGACTGCTACAGTATTATGATATATATTTACGTCGTATAATAAATTCCACGCGTGATTCTGCTGGCGAGGAATTTAAATCACCCGAAACATGTGAAAATAAATTTGGTTATCATATTACTGCGGATTGCGGTACGAGGTACTGTACAAATAATGTATATTTTTCGGTAATTTTTTTTAAAATCTAGTTCTGAGCGTGTAGAAAAAATGTCAAACATAAAATCGTTGTTATCATATTTTAATATTATAGGTACTACATCTGCATTAGCAAATGTTCGTCAACACTCAACAATAAGTTAATTTAAAAGATTCAAAAGCACATAAAACATTTTTTAAAACTCTAACCTTTGTCAAATACCGATACTTTTATTATTATTATCAGTATGTATGAATAAAATAATAATGATACCGACATGGTATCAATATATTTATACAGTTTAGTGTTTTTTCTCGTTGGTAGCTTTACCGTTATAGTTGGAAAGTCTATAGTAGGTAGGTGTTATTTCTGGTAAACAAATTTGTACTTATATCTTCGATCAACTTATTTGATAAACATTATAACATAAATTACTAACTACATATAGTATACGCAACTCCTTGACATAGGTAAATAACCAAACAACCACACAGGTTCCCAAAAATGTGTAAACAAAATGCACGACAATTTTTGGACGATGTCACTTGTCAATGGAATTTCGTACCTAAATTTTATTTTATAGTCTGAATTCCAATAGAGTATCGCAATTTAATAACGAAATACTGTTTGCAAATTAGTATATTACACATGTCAGTTGTAGACTTGAAGTTATGTGGGGCTGTACCATGCCAAAAATTAAATGAACATTTATAAAATGCTTTCTGTGTTATGTGAACATAATATTATTTATAAGACGTGACCATGTTTTCAAATTAAAATTTATATGAATAAGGTTGCTGAAAAAGTCTAAAAGTATTATATTTTACCCACAGCCACGGTATTGGTATACCAAACTTAAAGTAGAGACCCCAATTTTTAAACTTACCGTGTGCACAACAAATTATCAGTCCCACAAAGAAAAATACTGACTATTCCGTTGTTAAAGATGTACGTAACTATACTAATAATGCAACTATATTGCAATTCGAAGAGGTCATCATACTATTATTAAATTGTCTACACAACTACACTTTTATCACTAAAAGTCATCGTCATCACTCATCTGTATCTCTGAAAGGCGGCTCGAAACAACAAATATGTATAAGTAAATAGTATTTACATAGGTATACAAATGAATATACATAATAATTATTAAATATATAGTTTAGAATAACATAGAGGATGTTTTATTTATTATATCACCGGACGGGCCCTTGGATGTTTTATATATTAGGGTCTAAGCCAAATAGGAAAGAAATAAAACAAACTAAGTTCACTCGCCACTCTCACGAATTTTTTAATTTAATAAACAACAGTTATATTATCATAAATATTAATAATATTATAACTAATAGCCTCCATTTTAACATAGTATAATACTCTTATAGTCTAATAAAAAAAATTCGGTTGTATCCATTTTGTAGAGTTTACATAAAATATGGAGAAAAAAACAATTTTGAAATTGGTTGAATTTTTAATGGATGAAATCAACTTGTTTTTTCAAAAATACAACATATTATTACATAATATTGTAAAATTGTATGGTTCCCAGTGTCCCCACACTGATAAATATTCCTAATTTAAAAACTAAATATAAGTAATGAATAAAAATAGGTACTTGTTGAAATTGAATGCATGTATTAGTTTTTTGGGTTTTAATAATATATCCACCATAAACTGCTTCACAAGTTAGTTTTATAAATCAATGGTGGTATGATCTTTGTTACTAAATTCTAAGGCTATGTTTAAAAATGTGCGAATTATTTCTAGAGAGGAATTAATTTCCTTACAAAAATCGTGGTGAGTTGTGCAGATAATGGTGGATATAATTCAAAATATTCAACAATATTATGCATAAAAAAAAATATATTACATACAATAATTACAATAAGTAGTGTTCTCTTTAAACCCAATAATTAGGATTAGCATTAGTTATCAAAATGTGTGAACCATACAATTTTACCATATTGTGCTATATTTTTTAAAAATATATAAGTTGCACTTATTCATTCAAAATACAACCGATTTAAAACTTTTTTTGTCTTCATCTCATAAATAGATGACTACCAAATTCTCTTCAAATTACTAAAAAAAACCAAAAAAAAAATTTAAGCATTTTTTGAAATTTTCTTACACCTTGGTCTTTAGGGAGGCACATAATATAGTTAATAATTTATAATGAATCTTATAATATATTCAAAAAAAGTGTACTAGAATATCTGCATTATACATACAATTAAAGCTACTGACTTCCTAAATGAATCAACATACTGTATAGATAGGTATATTATTATATTTATTTTAATTTTGTAAGTATTTAATCATCAAAAAGCATATATTTTTTACCAGAACAATTGTCAAACTGTGAAATTATATTTTATACCGGCTGTACCTATGTACGTTATTTTATTTATATTAACTTAAATAACTTTATCACAAATTAATTTATTCTATCTAATAATTAATGCCATATGTTTATACGATTAGACTCTATAGTTATAGTTATGATATTATTTGTATAGTGCAAAAAATAAAATTACCTCGGTAAAAACATTTTTTTTTTTTTTTGTTTGTAGAGGGACCCATTGAAAATACGAGTAATTGTGCCGAGGGCAATCATTAGCCAGACCGACACCTTTTTTTTTATCAATTTTTCACGACATTAACACGATTTTTAATCGAGACGAAACCAAATATATGACACAAGCACTTCGTCCAGCATTCAGCGTCGTATAAAAAATCGCCACTCAACCCCCCCAAAGACCAAGCAACACCGAAAACAACAGCACTCACACATTATAATATTCCACACGTACGTATGATATGACGAACGCATAAGTTAATGTCTCGTCGTCAATCGTACACACGCCGCATCGCAAGAATATCATATTATTGTGTAGACGACATAATATATTATATGGCATATAATAACACCATAATATATTATTTCTCCCAAAGACCGCTGACGCGGCCGGTATATCATGTGCGTATCGTTATAATAATAATAATATGTCGTGACCCGAAGCCTTTTTTATTATTGAAATTTTTACAGCCACGCTGCCCATAAAACACCGTCTAGACCTGGAAGGCGATGTTCAACCCGCGGCCCGTCGTGGTCTTTAGGTATTATATATCAGTTCTGTGGACTGTGGACTACAGTGAGCACATATTTTTAGCAATAACGTGTGTTTTTAAGATTTAAGTTACGAGTTTTTTTTTGACACGGTTTTTAAGCGTTAACAGCAATATTATAGATCGGTTGAATAAAAAAATGATATCACAAGGATAACGTATCAAAAATATATAAATAACAGTTTCGCAAAAAACACAAATTCAATTAAACGCGTACAAAATTATTAATTACAGGGAAATTGATAATTAATATCGCATTAGTAATAAATAATACATTTACTTATAAAAACATTAATCCGTAATTTAAAATTTAAAAACTAAAACTATATAACGTGGAAACGTGGTCGAAGCATCAGCACTCTCTGCACAGAATTTTAATTCAGCATATATTGACACAAGAAACGATTCTTAATGCGGAGACTGCAGTCTACACTTCATGCATTACTAGTAAAGTTGTATTATCCATTTATTTTTCTGTACGGTTTTTTTCTATTACCTAATCACACAGTGTAGATCTGTGTAGATTGCGAGAACTAATTTTCGCCAAAATACAAACCGCATGTATTATATAGTATTATAATATTATTTCATATTACGTGTAACTATTATTTGTAAGTCAATATACTGACCTATATAATATGTATAGATTCATAGGAGAATCTGAATAGACCCGTGATGGTATAAACATCTTAAAACTAAAGTATTTTTGATATATTTTAATGTGCACAAAAAAATAATATACTACCTACGTATTGGCGAAAGTGGAAAATGTAAAGTAGGTAGGTAACTATTTTTTGTTCAGACGTCCAATTTCGTCAATATTTGAACTTGCATTGAAATATTGAATACTTACATATGTAATTTGAGATATTTTAGATTTCTATAAGAATAACTATTATGATCAAGATAAACTTTGTGTTCAATTAAGCCTTAGCTATTAAAATTAAATATTTTATAAATGCTTGTAAATAATATAACTACAAAATAATTTAAACATTGTCACGTGACTTTGACTAATTTTGTCAATATTTTAACTTTAAATATTTATCAAAAAATAGTTTTCCTAGGCATTTATAAAATTTTAATTGATATAAAAAAAACCTTAAAACTAGTTAAAATGTCTTAAGTTCATAAATATGTTGCACAAAAGGGGCGAAGATATTTTGAAAATTAAATCATGTCAAATAACTAAAAAGTTTCAACAGCTATTATATTTTTAATTACAACAAAAAAACATTTGTAAATGTAAAATTGTATTCTTATACTGTTGTTATATTATACAATGGCAGAAAAAGTGGTTATGACTTATGGCCGATGGAGTAATATTTTAGTGTTCATCAATCTGTTGACAGGACGAAATCGTAATCAACAAATACCATCAACGTTACCATAACCAAACTTTGGATTATGTTATATAGTAGAAAAATTGATTAAAAAGTTATAATTTTACGAAAAATGGTAAAAACCTCTGATCTCTGAAGAACAAATGGTGCAATCATTTACTGTCTACAAAGTAGGTACATAAAATTGTATCTCGAGTGATTCGTCTAGAATTTGTTAAGGCTATAAGCAGTGAACGAACAAAAAGAGCTTAATAAAGTTTCCTGAAAGTGTGGGTATACAAAATAATATCAATTTTCACGTATTTTTTTTTTTCGAACGTGAGACCCAAAATCTGAAGGAAAAGCACGAATCCCAGAGCTTGAGCCCTTTCCGGCCCCTTCCGAGGACGGTCTTCCTCCTTAAAACTGACGCGGTAATTACACATTACATACCTACTAACGACAATACGATGGAACGATCGGACTGGCCAAGGTGGCGTGTGTGTGCGGCACAACGAATAATATATCGGCACAATATATACTTGCACATTATACCGCGGGTGGTCGACTCGCCGCGCCTAAGTCAAACGAGAAATAACAGAAAATCGTGCCGGGCCACCCTGTACAATATACTGCACACTGCAAGCACCTATAATACCGAAGAGGCGCGCCAGGTGCGGGCGGGCGCGCCGTAGTCGAAAAATTAAACGGTTACCCGGGGGGGTTGTGGGATGAGCGGCGGCGGCCGCGGGGGGAGGATATGTAATTCGGAAATAATGAGCGTCGGCGGCGTATTTTATTTATAGGTAACAGATGTCCGGCCAAAGCGGGGAGGGCGTGTGCGGGCTGCCGGCGTACCCATGCCTACACGTATATATAATATATACGTAGGTACGTCGGGGCGCGTATTAAGCGGCCGTATATATATTTATTGTGTTTTACGAAATTTCGGGGCGCCCGAGACTAGCGTTTTATATAAAGTTTTGCGCTGCCGTTGTAGCAGGAATCGTCGTCGTCGTCGTCGTCGCCGTAGTAGCAGCAGTAGTAGTAGTAGTAGTAGTAGTGGTGAAATACTTGCAGAGTTAGGCCGCGTGTGTGAGAGACATGGGGCGAGGGGGTTGGCGAGAACTGGAGGTTTAACGTTTAGCTCTCTATTGTGCGCGCTTTGTCTACTCCCTCACTCAGCACTCTCTCTCTCTCTCTCTCTCTCTCTCTCTCTCTATCTATCTATCTCTATCCGTCCCACCCGCTGCAGGAGAGTGTGCACGACGCGAAGACGACGACGTGTGTGATTTAGTGCGCGAGCGAGCTTTGGCTATATTGTGTATACATGTGCACTGCAGTCGTTGATTAGAATTTGATGATTCGCGTAAAGCCTCCTTCTGTTGCAGCGTCCGACTCGCCGCCCTGCGCCCTTGTAAAAAATAAACGAAAATCCTTGAACATCACTGCAGGCGTGCAACCCTACGAATAGAAAATACCGATACATATCATAGGTATACTATATGTGAGTATTACATCATATACGGTGAGCTTCAAACGTGTCGAGGTGTCATGGAGTACACCATGATTCATTTTTACCATAGACCGTGATATCTTAGAGAGTATATTAATACTAACCTTATATTATTGTACAGGGAATTTTCAAATTCTTATCACGAACAGGCGAACAGCATTGATAATCATAGAAAAATATAAATTATTATTTATAATATGGGCTGCGTGTTAACTCAATTAAACATTTAAATAAATATCAAATAAAAAAAAAATCATCGTAAAAACTATAATATTTCCTGGTTCGAACAATCATCCTGCATAAAGTAGGACGTATGTGGTATATGTGTTAAGAAGAAACACCAGAATATTGGTGAATGGTGAATCAGCTTGTATCAAGGTGTTATGATATCATGTATATCATCAACCGTAATGAATGTTGACAAAATATCGTTTTCCGTTCTAGGACACGCAGTCATACACTCACAACATTGTTGTTGGTGATTTAGTGAATGTCGACAGTACTTTAAGCATGGTGTGTATAATGTACCCATACACGTCTCACAACACAAGGATATGTCATTACTCATTAATAAATCGCATCAACACACACAATATACTGATACAAAAAAAATATATATATTCAACACGAAAGACCAAGTTTGAAAGTGGAAGATCGGTCCTTATTCATAGTTTTCTGTAAGAAAACCAATTGATTTTTTAATTCAGTGTGCAATGAGAAATTTGTTTTCCTTAAAATAATCTACCAGATGATAAATATATTTCTTTAATGCTTTCAACTAAGATTTGTAAATGCTGTAACTGTACTAAAATTGTACGACTAACTGCAAATGTATTAGTAGACTGTATATATAGGTACCTGCCTATATATTATGTAAAAGTAAGTAATTCTAAATTTCACAGCAACTTAAAGTGTTGTAATAAAAATAATAAACCTACATATTCAATACTAAATTGTAATTATTATTATGTATTATTTATATCCGTTTAACTTATAATAATAGTATAGAAATGTACGTAATAATGTTACCGGCAATATGGATAATTCAGGTATGTATTTTGAAAAATGCCTAGGCATTATGTATATTGCCGACGTATTTTAGGCAATGTAAATAAACACATATGATTTTCAATATTATTTTATGTATAACCTAGGTATTTTATAAAATACCTGGGCGTTATGTAAAATACCAATTTTTTTTAGGCAAAGTAAAAAACAATTTATCATGTGTTATAATAATAATAATATTAAGATTCTTATAATTATTATATATTATTACTCATATTACAAAATTTATTATTTAATGTATGTCTGTTATTATGTTTGTACACATAGGTATTGCCATATTATTAATATTATTGTTAGGTATATTAAATACTATTATGTTTGCATTAACTTAAAGTACTAGCTACTTATTACAACATGTTGTAGAAAATAGCATTTTGAATTGCACAAAACTTTATTTTTAAGGAAAATGCACTTTTCATTTTGACACTTGGTCCTACAATTTTTTTTAAAAAAATCATTGGCTAGTAATAGTTCCTGTCGACTGTTCGTAACGCCACTTCTGTGTCTGTTGGAACCACGTAAATTTGTAGTAGCTTTTTCTGACATACTGTGAACTGACTTCTGGCGTGTAGCCGCTTCAGAACTTCAGAATTGTATTCCTTATTGCATCAAATTTTGCACACACGGACACGGTATGCGCATTTACAATATACTATATAAGTTAAGTCGTTGGTAAGAAGCGATACACTGCAATTTTGTTTATTTTTGTCATAATTCCTACTCCATGTTGGGCATTATACATAATACCTAGGCAAAGCTCGTATTATGTATATTTCCGAGTGATTTTTGGCATTTTATATAATGCCGGTTGATACCGAGTTGCGGTCGAGATTATAATAGGTAAAATATCAAAATAGGTAAAAATCCTAGTTACGGTAAAAAATTATGATTAATAATTATTATGTTTTAAAATATTTATATATTTACATTTGTAATATTAAACCGGTTCATATTTGTATGATACACATTTCACAAATGTCAGCGAGTCAATTAGTTTTTTCAAATACTGTTGTATTTTATTTTTAGTAAATTTCTGATTTATGCTCTCGCTTTTTTATTAGTTTCCAAATCTAGTGAATTGATTTTCGAATATGTATCAATCTGAATATTTTTGACACATTTCAAAAATTCAAATATGTTGGGATGTGACGATCGGTTCTCTGTTTTGAATTTAGAATTGAACGCTTCACTTCCACTATTCGTTCTCAAAACATCATTGTTCAAAGCTGCCCAGAGTGTGGTTGGAAAAGTAGCATCATTCCCAATATAATTATCGACTAAATAGTCACTAAATTCAGTAACTCTTGAATCTATAGGTTGTTCGGTGATTAAATCTAAAAACACATTTCCCACTTCATCTGGAGGGAGAAAAGTCAATCCAAAAACGTATTGTAACCATTAATCGTCAACCGGATACTGACCACAATTAAGACGTTAATTACCTTCAATATTATTAAGACCGCAATTCGACTATTGCGACCGCAACTCTTACAATACCATAATGCCTACGTATTTTGCAAAATACCGGATTATCCACATTGCCTGTAACATACATATTAGCTATAATATCCATATAGGTTCCAATATACTTTATATTTTATGGTAATCAAATATTCGTTTTAATATTTTGAACACCTACATATAGGTATCAGTGTAAACTTACCTATAAACAATAATAATGTAATTTTTAGATGTAATATATACTTAATTTGAAGGTAAAACTTTTCTTTTGAATAAAATAAACAGGCAAATGTGATTAATATTATATATAGGTATTTAACTTTTAAAGAAAACATATTCACCTATCTCTTTTATTAGTATAAACTTATGCCAACAAATCAGGTAAATGTTCTCATTTTTATTTATTTGTAATAAATATCAACAGTCTTTGGTATTTTACCTTAACATATTGTTACCTAGTGGTTGCAGTGAACGACGAAATAAGGAAATTATGTAAATTATAGTATAAATACTAATTGGTACCAAAGTAAACGACGACGTAGTAGGGACAATATGATGGTAATTGGTAGGTAAATGATAAGTAAGAGTATATAACTATACATACGATACCAAAACTATAGCTATATAATATATACTTTTATAGGTATTGCATATTTTATATTTTATGCGAAAACAACTACACGTATCGTTTTTCCCAAAACTAAAATATATCCATTTTTCATTCCTGCTAAAAAATTATATTTTAATTTGAGTTACCAAATTATAGACAGGTGTTATTGAAATTTAACTGATAAATGCTGACTATCGAAAAATAAAGTCAATCTAGATTACTATCTCAGCAAATGTGAAACCAATTTTTACAAATGTCCCACAGATTTTTTTTTTTTAAATAATTAATCAAAAATTAACTCTCAAACGCCTTTACTAAAATTTACTATTGGCTAATCATAGCACACATAAAAATAATACAATTTAGAAATAAATTGTAAACTATACCATTAATTTATTCAATCATGTTTATAAAATGACTGTGGACAATATTAGAATAATTTTCTCTAAAATTGAATTAGACATTTCAATTGTTCAAATAACTAGATAATTCTCAAATCTAATAACTATCTTAAACATTCGAATAAGTAATAGTTGAAAGATTATCCATACTGCGTTTTATGGTCGAACTAAATAAACATACCTATTATAGTTTTAGTAAATATTAGCTTTTTTATGTTATAGATTATCGTATGAACTGACCATAATTGGTTTCAATTGGATTCTAAGACATACGTATTTAACTTCCCATAGACGTGTGAAGTAAGATGTACTAATAATTATAGTATTAATATTGCAAAGATACTTTTATTTTTAAGTGTAATAAATAATAATATAACGGAATGTTTCTACGGAATGTAAGTAAAATTTAAGGTCATCATGAAAAAAGGCGAGATTTTTTTTAAACCATATAACATGGAGGGAGAAATGTCTCAGATCGCAAATTTTAAATAACAACAATAAGAAGTCCCCCACCCTCACCTGCAGACTAAAACAAATCAATAAATTACGCCATTCCTTTGAAAAATAAAATAAAAAATGCTTGTTTCTTTTGTCTGACACTCTTTTTGTGCTCAGGTTTCTTCTCTAATGGTTCTACAATAAAAAGAAAATAATTTAGAGACTTAAAAAAGGTCAAAATAAATTGTAGAATTCAAATACCGATTGATTTTTTGCCATAAACAGGGAAATATCTCTTCTGAGATTGTGTTTATGTGTATTTTTTATTTTTATTTTAAAGGCCAACAATTTATTTTAACCAGAAAAAATTTTTTTGAAAATACAAAAATTAATAAAACGTATGTTATAAAATCTGTATATATCACCATAACGTATATATATGTTAACGTGTATTACACGACATTATGGTTTTGTACATTATTATTTATTAGTGTTTATATAGATTAGTTATTTGAAAAATGCAATCAACATTAGAAAAATAGATGTACTAAGATATACATATACAAGTTACAAATTTTAAGATCTGTGAAATTATGCTAAAGAAACATCTTGAAATTAATTTACAATATTATGTTTGTGTTTAATAAAATAAGTCAAATGTTAAAAAAAATGCTTAATAAACATTTGTCATATTTTTTTAATAAATGCATTGTCCCAATGACTCGCCCATAAGTGTCTGATAAAGACATACAATTTCCAAAACCGATATCTTATAGGTACAAGCTAAATAATAATTGGGAATTGTAATATTTGTAAAATTGGAAGGGTAGCATGGTGTTTAAATTATTACAAGAACAACACCTAGATATCATCATACTCGTCTTGCATTTTTGCAGAGAATAAAGTAAGACGGATGCAATAACTGTGTTGCAGCTCCGTAGAAAAGTACCAATAAGTGCTAAATATAGAAATTGTGCATAAACAAGTTAAAATAATCATGAAATAGAAATATTCGATAAAAAAAAATGTATTTTATAAAATAATTAGTTAAAAATAAACTTTTTAATTCAAACATTATATTCAAATACCCGTTATGGATGCCTACATATTTAATTAGAACACTAAATCCGTGATTGTTATGTGATAAATATAAAAATATTAAGAAATACTTTGACTATGATATTATTTTGGTCTGATTTTTGAATAAGAATATAGACACGAAGAACTGTTAAGAAAATGTACATGCCCAATTTTACAAAGAACTCGGTACTAAGGATATAATTAAAAAATGATAACGTAAAATACCTAAGTAAAGACCACAAACAGATAAAAATAAATGAAAATGAGTAATTAAAAAATCTAATTGAAGTTCAAATAGCCATTGTTAGACTTCAAACAAACGAATAAACAGTTGGAAAAGCTGCTATTTATTTTAAATACAATAACGTGTCTATTGCTTATTTCCTAAGCACAAATTTAATGTCCAACATGACTGGTCTTCAAATATTGTTCTATAAATCCTTAGACATAGCCTATATACTGTTATATTTTATACTCAAATAGCATCAATTGTTTTCATACCAAAAAAGTAAGAACCAAACACACCAATACACACACTATCTGCACGAAGAGATGAAATAAAAATAATTGAATTTCATCAGCTCACGAGTTCTATATATATTTATGTATACACCTACTATATAGAGTGAGATAAAAAAAATATAATAATGGATTCTAAACGTTCTCCCCCTTATAACTGATCATACATTTGTATTCTGTTTAAAAAAGTGGTTCCTATCTCGAATATAATTTTGTGAAACAATTGTCTCACATTGCAATAATTTAATGGATGAACATGAGTTGATTGGTAGGTATATGGTGAATTAAATAAATCAAAACAAATGACAGTAGTATATTATTATGTACTTCTAATATTATGTTTATCAGTGATCTCAAACTCAAATTATCAATGAGCCATATATGTTTATACGTCAAAAGTTCGTGGGAAAAACACCTTTTTTAACCTTTTCCTTATAAATAATAAATACTAGGTAAATCCTTTTTATTTTTTTTTTTTATTGAGCATGACAAGAATATAAATATTATACAATCTGTAATAAAATTTATGCAATAGGCAATTTATATTTTAATATACTATATTACAAAGATGTACATTGTACATGATTTTTTTGTTCGATGATTATTTATTTTTACATATAATTTTAAAAATGTTTGAGAAATAAATGTTTTTTGCTGGCCCCACTGTAAGGGTTCGTGGTCCACGTACTTGAGTCTCAGTATACTGCGTGGTGTGTATTGTTATATTGAAGGCGAGTCGAGGATAGGTAAGTGTGTTTGATCTGAATAAAAACAAGAACTTAACTCTCCCACACAAATCGACGATCGTCGATGGTGTATTGGTGTGTCCGTCTAGATACGGACTAGGGACTGTTAATTCAAAATGTATAATTTTTGAAAACGCATGAACGGCGAGCTGTCCCGTCTACCCCCCACGTATATTGTATAAATATTTGATACTGTCAATAAACGATGGCGGCGCCGCGGAAGCAATGCGAAAGCAGTTCCCGCGGGGTCGTCGGTTAAAAACTGGAGAAAAAAAAAAGATACATACCGGGCAACATCAATGGCCGAATAATTATTGTGAATGTGATCAGCGATCACTGATTAATGTTAGTATATTTGTGTGAATTAAAATGAGTTGAGTTACTATTGTAATTGTCTATGATATGGAGTAACTCTAGCGGACGTATACGAACCGGACGGCGGACTAACCTAACCTAACCTAACCTAATTATTCACCTGCAGACACCAATATTATCGAATGATGAAATCGAGTGTTTGAAAACAAAACATCTTGTGTTCAATGTTCACTTCCTATGTCGTAGCGAGTCATTGACTATTGTTATTGGACTTACGTCCGAACGAATTAAACATCACAACAACGTCGTATAAACGATTTTAACGAGAGAGCTGTTGAAATAATATTTGTCATATTATATTATGCGAGTACAGAGAATACATTTTAAATACAATAAGCATTACGAAAATAAGCAATAACAACACGATGTACACAATATTAACGAAAAAATATGCCGCGGAACCATTAATGCGTCGGCGGCGGCGGATCGCGTCTGTCCAGCGTTATATTATACAGACCATGTCCTGGCCGCTGTTTGCAGATTATGACGTGAATCGGTCTGGAGTGGCCACCGACGTGCGTAAAAACGTGCACGTCACTTCACGGTACTGTCTTCCACGGCGTCGGTCGTGCCGTCCTCGGAGATCGCTTCCGCGTCGCCGCCGCTGCCGCTCACCGTACCGGCCACCCGGCTGACGGTGTACAGCTGGTCCAACTGTTCGGCGGCCGCTTCGAACACCGCGCCGCGGCCACTGTCGGCCGTCGGATAACCGGGCAACGGCACTATCGTGTTGGTCTGCGCGCGCGTCGTGACGCCGACGGACCGCTCGTTCTCCGCCTCCCCCGGAAGCGCAGTGGTCTTCCATCGCACCCGCTTCCGCTTCCGCTGGCCACCGTCATCGCCGCCGCCAGCGGTCACGGTACCGCACCCGTAGGACGAAACGCTCACGCTGTGAGCCTGGTCCACGTCCTCGGTCCGGGCCGAAGTCCTGGCCGAGGAGGCAGAGCCCGTCGGTTCCGTGTAGCTGTAACGGATGGTAGACTTGCTGAAAGGCAGGAGCATTTGCACGGAAAACTGACCGGTGGCGGACGTCCTCCCAGTCGTCATCGTTGTCGCCGCCACTGTCTCTTCCTCCGGCGCCTCCGCAGCCGCGGTCGACGCCACCTCCGCCGCCGTGACAGGCGCCACCTCCGCCGGCCCCGCGTCCAGGGCGGCGGTGCGGCCGGTGCAGTCCGACGGCAACCACAAGAGACTCGCCACGATAATCGCAGCCATATTGTTCGCGTCCACAAAGACTCTGCGGGCGCCCAGCAACGGAATTCTGAAGGAGACGCCGCGTGGGCACGCGTTGCCACGCACTCGGGCAGTAGTAAAACAAACAAACGCTTTTGTTATATTGTCATAATAATTATTATTTTGATGTCTGCTCCCGACTTGACGGTTAAACTGCAGTGCCTATTTGACAGGGCAATAAAATATCCAAATAAAAACTTGGTAAACTAGTCTCCCGGCATATTATAAATATAATAATATTTATATCACCGCGTTGGGTTGCAGAAACATTTTTTTTTACTAAACATCAGTTTTCGATTCATATACGGTTAATAATGATGGGCTCTTAAACATATTATGATTTAATGGGCCCGTAATCGATCCAATAAATTAATCGATTTTTTTTTACGTACCTGAAATTATTAAAAGTAGGCATATTTTGTGCATTTATCTACAACGACACTGTTCTCACTATTATAATTTATAATATGGTCGTAATATATAGATCGCACACTGCACACATGACTACGCTATAATATGTATAATATCTGCAGAGTGCAAGTTAGATACTGTAGTCTACCTACTTATTATCAAGGCTAGGATTTGAATGTGATAGCAAATCCTAAAAGCACTATCCAAGCTAAATCCTTTAGAACTAAAAAAATTAACTTATATATCTCAAAAAATGCACTATCAAAATGTGTTTTCTGGTGCTAACAAGTAAAAAAAAAATAATAGTTAAATAAAAAAGTAAATGCTTTTAAAATATTTATACTTCAACCATGTACCTAATAGATCCGCTTTGTCACTATCTGGTCATGGGCCACTATGTATGACTATTACCAATATTGAAATTATAAATTAATTTGATTAACTTATGGTTTGACCATAAAATTTAATCATTAATATGTATATTTAAATAATATGCACCCTAGTTATATTGGATTATTGGCTTTTATATAATATGTATAAATTAGTAGGCACATTACACATTTTTAATGCACGTTATCACTTATCACTTACCACTTACCCACTTACCTAACTTAACCAAACCTATCCAAAGGCATTTTCCGAGTACAAACTATGAACATGCAAAATCGGTCAAATTTGTGGGCTTTCTTGGTACTGTCATAATATATTCAATATTGTGTTATACAATATATTTACCATATTAATTTTACTAATTTATAATATACCAAAGTACCTATCATAGGCGTGTCCATGAGTCTTGCCTCAGTGGCGTATTTAGGAATTTTTCACGGGGAGGGTCCAGATAATTTTCAGAATACAAAGCCAAGTTGCCTGTCATATGCACAGGCATGACCTGCGAAATTTGATCTAAACTTAAATACTTAATTTAAAATCTTTAAATTAGGGGGTCATATATCTCAATACCCTAACAAACATTTTTATTGGCGGGGGGAAGTAGTTTTCCCCTCCCCTGGATATGCCACTACTGTGCATGAACTGCGAATGAAGTCTGGACGCGCCTATGGTACCTATTATAACTGCATGCAATGGTCTAAAATAACCATGGGCATCGACTTGTGGTACGTATACTATAGTCAATAGTCTTGTAGATTTTAAATACGTCTTATTGTTTCTGGACCTCACGGTTTGAAGTAGGTACTTATTCAAAACGATTGATAATAATAGTAATAATAATTTCAATTTCGTTTCATAAACGAAATTCATTAAAATCGGTATATCGAAACATTCCTTTATAATTTACAAGAATTGTCAAGTTGCGATATTATCGACATCCGAATATTCGGTTTGCTGAAAATAAGTCGGGGTGTGGTAATGACGCGATAATTTTAACAATTCATTACACCGTCGTCGACAGTCGCGATGGGTATTAATAATAATAACAATAATAGACAGGTGCGCCTTCGGCTATGCCCGTTAATATAATACTCCGGCAGTCGTCGGCACTACACAGCGATAATATTAAAAATTCAACGTAAACGTCGGTCGGCGATCGTATAATTACCAATTACGGTTTTTCGAAAGCCGCGAGAAAAAACTTTGGCGGAACTCATAATTATCATTACAACGATGATGATTGTCACGGCGCAGGTATCTATATATATATATATATATGTATACGTATATAATATCATAATGTATACGTAAATATGCGCAGAGCGCAAAGTATTATTATTATTATTATTATTATTATTACTTTCGTCTTTCGATTAAAAATGTCCGGGCGCATCCGGAAATTGTAATAACAACGACAGTTCACGCCGCCGCGCGCCGCTGAATTGATAAGTTTGCTGCCGCCTACCATTCATCGCGCCGAGTTCATACACCCGAATGACGGATGTTACGAAAAATAATTATTAATCTCTTCCGCGGCCTGCACGCATAATAATAATAATCATCCGATGTGGCCACGTCTATATATATATAATATTTATATATATATATTGGCACTGTATTTATATGTATTAATACGTACTATGTACACACACATATATATATACAGTACACCTATATAGGTACATATATATATATATAGATACCTGTATATATATATATGTATGTACGTACATGGTTTATACGCTACGCCGATGACGACGATACAATGGCGGCAAAGTCACCGTCACCGCGTAAGACCGCCGAACCGTTCAAAAGTAATGTCGCACGCGTCTTCCCATCGCGAGTCTTAACCACCCGCCCACCCCGACCGATGTATATATATGTATTATTGTTTATTATTATTATTATTATTATTATTATTATTATTATTACGGCGCCGCGACTGAATTTTAATTTTACTAAAATCCGTCGTCATCTGCATCATCGCGATTCCGCCGAACATTTGTTTATTACTTTCCGTTTCGACAGCAAAGACTATCGTTTAAACATATTTAATGATACACAAACATGTTATAATAGGTAGGTATGTATTATTCTTTTTTTGGAAATTTGACAACGCCTCTTTCCTCACTCGATGCGTCTCTATCTATTTTAATCGATAACTACCTACCAAGGTACTCCGGGCAGTATACTCAGGGCCGGATTTAGGGGAGGGCAACCGGGGCGAAAGCTCCGGGGCCTCCACAATAGTGACTTCGGAAAAAAAAATCTTTCAAATTACAAATGCACCGTCACCCCACCGCTCGCCGTCCCGTCGAAAGTGGCCAATAGGATAAAAATTAATTTAACACTGATTGCCGATGGGTAATTCCGTAAAATTGTATGTCGCCAGCAAGTTTGTTTATCAGTAATTTGCACACTGCAGCAGAGGCATTGGTGAAAGTTTATGAGGATGATTTAGAACCTAGTCTTGGTAATGAGTTGGTTCAATTTGTGTCTTTGAACGACGCATACAAAAAGGACGAACTATGGAAAAGACCGATCTCTGGAACTATTTTACTGCCAAATTCTCGAAGATCAAAATTTCAGAGCTACATTCCCTAATCTTGAAATTGCATTGAGAATGTATTTGGTTTTGATGGTATCAAATTGCACTGGAGAACGCTCATTTTCAAAAATGAAGATTATAAAAAATAGGCTTCGAACCACGATGGGACAAAACCGTCTATCAAAACTTTCTCTCCTGAGCATTGAAAGTGATTTACTTCGGGAACTGGATTTCAGCGAACTTATCAACAATTTTTCGGCGAAATAAGCTCGGAACGTTCCGTCTGTTAACACTTAAATTTAATTTCTTGTTTCTGATTATAATTATATATATTGTGTATATGTTTGTTAAATACTAATAAAAGAAAAATAATCTACTTTGAAAAAAAATTGTTCATTTTATTTGTAAAATAATTTGGGTCCAGGGGGCCCCCACTCCTTTGATGCCCCGAGACCTCCATTCCTCTAAATCCGGCCCTGAGTATACTGCAATATTTACGAGTTATAGGTGGGTACGTAATAATATTGGTGGAAATCGAAATTTTTTTTGTTGTCTATAACCTGACTTAACCTGCAAGTACCTAGTTAAAACAGTATTAATAGAAGTTAGTATTTTTTTTTTTTAAATCAAATGGTTGCCATTGGTTATTTCTTGGGTACCTACTCAGGCAGATGAGGTAAAAGCATGCATCAAAATATGTATGTTTGTAGCCTATATATTCAAAAACTACTTTACAACATTTTGACGAAAATCTCAGAGATTGTTTTAAGAGGTATCAGAAAAGTTTAGAGAGCAACTTAAACCACTTAAAAAATACACCAAGACACCAAGTGCTAAATCCAAAACCGCGACTAGCGGTTACTCATCTAGGTTAAATTATTTTGCAAAGCTATATAAGTTCACTGACACCGATTTGAGGTAGATACGCTAAAATCTAGGTACACCTGCAGTGCTGTATTTACCATTTTATATTTGCAGTTCATTTTTTCTCTGGTAAAGTCGGTTCTTACAGCTATTTACTGCATAAAATCAAAGGCCTAGAAAATAGAACGGATGAACCTTAAGCAAAACTACTATTAGATTTTCATAAAATTGTAGTCAATAGATTCAACTAGATCCATCATGTCATAGTCTATTTTTTATTACTTACTTTTTACTTTTCAACACAAAATATGTTGAACATAGTGACGCACAAAAAATTATATTTATGTTCTATATATTATACTGTTGCCATTAATGGTTACAACAAGTAAAATAGTTATGTTGCTTTGATATAACTTTAGACATATATTTTATATTTGGTCAAAACAACTTAAATAACTGTATTAAAAATCTGTGTAGTATCTTACATTTAACAGAGCTTAAGAAGGGTTAAGTCCATGGATCTTTAATATGTCACAAAGAAAGCACAGGACAAACTAATATATAAATATAAATCATGATGAACTAGTAATTATTTTATAGGTTAAATATGATGTTAAATATTCAGTAGATATACAGGACTATAGCCTATAACTTTACTTACAATAACTAACATTCTTTCAATATGGATACTGGTTTTTAATGTTCAAAATATAAAAACTCTTGATTAACTCTTAAAAATTTAAGGTGGCGTTCGTACATCTGGACCCCCCAGTTATGGTCTTGGTGTGCGAAGAAAACAGTTGATAATACAAAATGCATGTATGTCAAAAATAAGTAAAATATGTAAAGGTGTTGTGTGCTCATGGGTGCAAACAAAAAATAAGTATATTTTATATTTTAACTCTTATCAGTTTTAAAAAAATGTATTTTATTGGTAATTCTGTATTTTTTAATTACAAGAATTATTATATTAATATATTTTTAATATGCAAATCTTTTTTTTATTATCAGCATGTTTATCATACCTAAAAAGTAAACATTTCCTAATGTTTTATTTTTATTTTTGGTATTATTATGACATTTATTTGTAAATCATAAATTATTTAGTATTTACATTTTATTCTTGATATTATTTTTAAAAATATGAACATTTATTTTGATTTGTCTGATTTTAACAGTAATAATGTACCACTCAATATAAGGTTTTACAACCAGGAACTTTTTAGTTGAGTAACTAATGTTGCTTAAGATTTTAATCCGTTTCGGTCAAACACAAAAAATACTTAAGAGTACAAGACCATATTAAAAAAAATATACATATATACATTTATGGTTTATGTATTGAAATAAATAAATGTAGAACACAACTGCTATATCGTAACAAAACATTCAATGATAATTAGCTAAAAAAAATCCCTCCCAATAATAATAGATATAATAAATTGCACTAGTGTTAATAAATTTGCACATGGTTATATCTAACCTAATATACGATTTGATCATTGCCATAAAGTGTATAAATCTAACAAAAATATGTGTACAAAATAGTAATAATAATAATAATAATAATAATAATAATAATAACACAAGTCAATATTATGTCATAACAAACTTGAGCATAGTAGCTATCGAACAATATAATATATTTAATTGCATAACTGTTATTAATTTTATAATACTTAAGGTTTCACACTAGTTTAAGTAATAATAGGCACATAAAACACAATTTTTAACATAAATATTATTTAAATAAATAAATAAATAAACAACCAAATAGTTTTGAAGTTTGAGTTCATAGACTATGACTAACACAATACAATAATCATAAAGTACGATAAGTATAATAAAACTTTGTTTTTCGGTGAAAGTGCTTTGGTCAATATTATTATATTTGATCGTCATTTTATTGTTCGCTGTTTGTTCATGTTAGATAACATCAGTGATATGTATGATGTCAGCAAATCATCCATTTTATATCCCAAAGAAGTTTCACACAGTAACTTTGACCCTCTAACCAAATTACCAATTGTCATGTGGAAGTAAGTGTTTCCTGATGACCAGTTTGATATCCTTGTGAATGGGTGTGTGACTAAAATCTCCTATAACAAACATAGTACAAATTACATAAAAGTAGTGACAACCTCAGAAAACTTTTTAAGAGTTCACAAAAGCATACCTTGGTTTGTGGGTGTATAAGACTAATTCCATGCTTATTAATAGCTATTAATAGAAGTTCTGGATAGTTAGGCTCTGTGGTCTGTTTCACTTCAAAGAAAGCTGATCCAAAAGTAGGCCAGCGATAGATTATTTTCAGGAATGTAATTTTTGCATCTTCTGCAGTCATACCTAAATATGACAAAAATAATAAAAAATCGTCAATAGTTGCACGAAAAATATATTTAGCCAATAATCAACCTGTGTCCTGGTTGTATGTAGCTACAATCACTCGTTTCCATTCTGCTGTATTTTGGATTTTGAACAAGTCTCCAGGAATTAGTTCCCGTAACATTTGACTGTGAAAAATATAAATACAAATTCTAATAAATATAATCATCAAATCTGCAGACCCATATTAGAACAATTTGGAATAACCGGGAGTTACTAGGGTACTCATTAGTTTTTCCAGAGTTCAGTCATAACCGTGAGATTACTTTTTATAGCAAATAATTCATATAATATGGTATTAATTAGATTTTCACACCACTAAACTACTACATAGAGTATGAATTTAATAATTTAATAAATATTTATATATTACGGTATTGCCTGAAGTTCTTGTTTGCTTTCACCAAATCGAACCCTATAGATCAATGCAGCTAGCCTAGTGGCCTCTTCCTTTGAACACTTGTGATATCCTATTGATAATATTAAATCAAATAATTAAATATGATTTTGATGAACTTGATTAATTAATAGTTGCCAATTCATTGATATTATCTGTATGCTATGTATACGGATGTATTATCTTACCACGTAAGAGTTTTGGGAGTTCCTGGTGGAAGTGAAATATTAAATCTGCATTTCTGTCTTTGCCAGGTACCGTATTTGTCCATAATTTCTTCATGAAAAATACTTGATATGTAAACTGCGGAGTTGTACCTATGTATTGGAAACCGTTATATCTTTTATTATGTTTACTTATAACAAATATCAATGTGGTACTTCAAAAAAAAATATAAATATACCAACCGTCTCTAGTGGGTCTCGCCTTTTTTATCCAATCAGTAAGGTGGCGAACAAAGTCAAAGAAAAAATCACCTTCAGGAACAGATATTACTTTATCAGCAATTTTCACAAACAAACTGAAACCTTCACTAGATCGTAATGTCAACCTTTGTGAAATATTGGTACAGAAATCTTTTGCTCTTGTAGATGAATCAACCTCAAATGCTTCATCGGTGTCATCAGGGAAGAATACTTTGTGAAATATTTGTGTAGTCTTATGCTGTATAGCTTCAACTTCTACTTGATGAGGTGGGTATTTTCTTTGACCATTCCTTATCGTCTTTTGCAGTCGTTGTAAGGAGTCTTGAGATATAGGATGACGTCTTGTACGCAAAAATAAATTCAATTCCTATTCAAATTGTGTGAGAAAAAAAACAATTTCATGAATCAATTTTAAAATGAGATTTTGAATAAAAAAAATGAGATTTTAGTTATATTACTTTTAGTAAATTTTGACTGCATGCAAATAAACCAGTTGAAAGCCACATTAATTCCCATGCTCTTTCTTCACTCAATCTGTTCCTGTTATCTGTCAACTGCCTCATTAGTTGACAATATATTTCATCTCTTAAAATTTCCTAAAATAGGAAAAAAATGATTTTATTTTGTTATTCAAATTAATTTAAATTTTATAATTCAAATAACTATTTATGGGTATAAAAATCATTTTACATGTTTTAAGGGTCCATCAAATATTTGATCTGTATATTCATTAGGTAATCGTCTCTTTGCTGGTAAATCACCAGTATATTTTAACATGGCTGCAAATGCAAAGCATGCTTCTTCTGCTAATTCTTCTTTGCCAGCAAGTTTCCTCAATAGAGGCTGTTTCATTGGTTCTCTTGTGTGCCTCCATAAATCATCATTGTTAGCACGTCTTGCTGAACTTAACGTTAATGCTTTAGATACTGTACGTTTTGCTGGAGCTCTGAGCAAAAATTAATAAAAAATAAAGTAAAATAAAAAACTATATGAGCGTAAACATTATTTACCGGAAGTGATCAATAGCATATTCCATTAAATTATGAGGCTTTTCTCTGGGTTCAGTGCCATTCAATGGTTGTGAGTACAACTTACGACTTTGATCAGCAGCTTCTAAGCTAAATAGTGCCTAAAAAAAAAGGAATTCATCAAATACATTTTTATTTATAATTTAACTCATAAATTATCATAAGAACATAAATAAATTAAAAATTAAAAAAGTATTAAATACTTACCAATATATCTACTGGCGGTTTTGATAATGTAGGTAGCACATAAACTGTTTCCGCAGGGAAATCTCCTCTATCACCAGTTCTTTCACAGTATCCAACACACCAACCAGATGTCATAACAGTTTCTCCAGTACTCTCATCTTCCAAAATAATTAAGTCACCCTTTTGAAAATTTAAAAAAGTAGTTCCTTCACCTAAAAATATATATACAAGTTTAGTACAGTTTAAATTCATACACATAATTTAATTTAATGTTACCAGGAGCTTTGTAATCTTGAACTGCTATAACAAATGTCGATCGTTTTTTCAGTCCTTCTAAGAAATACACCACCAAGTCCCTTATGTCTTCTGCGTTTGGACTCTGAAATGTAAACTCTTCTCCCCGCACAGTCGAAAGTGTAAAGGTTTGAGTAAATACTTTGGTAGTTCTGAATTATAAATTCTCAGCATTAACATCACTTTAATATACATAAAATAACATTTTAACATACTTTTGACTAGAGACAGTAGTTATTTCGGGAAATGACAACTCTAATAAGACTTGCTCTTGGTCATCAACAACATAGACACCAGTCCAGTTTACAGCAATTATCACATCATTTTTTGGTAAATTTGGACCTATTGATTATTAATTAGATAAGTAATTCATAAAAGTGCAAATATTATGCACGAAAATTAAATATTATTATGATGCTATTGTAATAAAATCTTTTACAATTAAAAAACCATTTACAATTGAATTAAGACAAAAACATTGAAATTATAATGACAAATAAATTTATATTTCATATTTGTATCTTAATATTGTACTCAACGAATATTAAGAGATAAAAGATTGTGTATATTATAATATACAATACGTAAAAATATTTTTATTTCTGCTCGATTCGCTTTGTATTTTATCTAATTTGTAACTTGTTATATTTAAATTTAAATTAACTATAATTCTAATTGTTTATTTATTGCATTGTATTAAACAATACAATAATTATTATTATAATCATAAGTAGTATTTTTTCAACAATAATAGGGCAGATAACTTATTATTTTTATATAAAAACAATCCTGGTTTAAAGATAGTAGCTTAGGTTAAAAGTCTAAATATTTATAAAATGTAATTGTGTATATAAATATTATAATAATATACACAATTGTGCTTAACAATCCAAGTTTAGCTTTGTTAGTTTAAAAATATGAGTGAATCTATTATGAAACTTGATGGCAAGAACATTGTCTATATTCATTTTTTTTTCATAATAATTCAGTTTTATAGCGAGTTTAGGTAAAAAAATAGCACAATTTAAAAATGTTTACATCATGCTTAAATGTTTATGAAAGCTTTTAGGAGAGTCTGAAGTGACATTTTTTTTAGATTTTTTGACATAGGATGAATATTAATGTTTATGATGATAATAAATGAACTATTTCTCTTCAATCAATATTCAATACTTACTTATTATTAAAAAATATTATGAATGGGTAATTGAAACATTTAAAGTATATTATTTTATTAAATAAACATAATGAATTTTTAAATGTTATGTTTTTGGAAAAAATTAATTCAACCTACTGTAATAGTAAAATTAATTACTTTAATAGCAAAATTAATTACTTTAATAGCACTAACATCAATAAATATGCTTAGTTATATAAGCTGACTGGGGTTTGCTACAATAATATTTTATCCTTGAATTCAAATTTAACACATCTATTACAGTGACCCACTTAAAACCTACTATACAGCAAAGCAGCAAAATCTTCACTACCTTTTTTTTTTATTAATTATTCTTAATGTATACAATTTAAAACTATAAGTTTAATATTACTTTACAGTACCTGAGTTTCTGTAAGCTTCATAAAATCTGGAAAATAATAGTGGCCATTTAAATTTTGCATAGCTCACAACGTCTTCTTTTACCCTCAACTGAGCAACATTTTCTTTTAAATAATAGCTCTATAAATATTTAATATGGAATAAACATAAACAATTATAACCTCATAAACCATAAAAAAATTATTAAAATTGTTAAAATCTAAAAACTGATTATTTTATAAAGAATAAAACCAAGCATACAAAAATTTCATGTCCAACAAATTTTTAACTTTAAGTGATAAAAACAAAACAAGACATAAATACAAATAACTGTTTATGCCTTAATAGCACACTTCAAAATACACCTGTTAAATAATTATGAGTAGTCTTTTATTTATATTCACAAGAATAAAATTTCATCAAATCCAGTAAATGCCAGAAATGGCTACAAAACTCTCGCGCCTAGATTTAATTAACTTTAAATATTATAGTTTATATTATAATTACAGTCGAGTTGCAATAACTCCAAAAACTCAACAACTTAATATTTTTTATATACTTTATTCAACGCTATTTTTAACTAGAGTTGGTTACTTAGAAGCAAATCTTTATCTCTCTTCGACTTCAAGTTATTGCGACTCAACTTAAATAATTTATCAATAAATTTATGAGTTTGTCAGCATCTAAATTATTTCTATCACAGTCAACACAAGTTAAGAAATTATTAAAATTGTACACGTTTTTGACTAATCAAACACTGTATTGTACTTGTATGTCTTACAATTCAACCTGGTTTTACGATATTATTAATAATTAATTAAGCAATACAATTTATTCAAGAGGTGTATAATGGTTCAAGTTGTTAACATGCTTTGAACACTCAAATTCAATTACTAAAAAAATTTTAATTCCTATACATACATCTAATGAAAAATATACGTAAGTAAATAAATATTTAGCAAATATTTCATATTACTGTCATACACGATCAAATTTATTTCTCTCTTAACACATTTGAATAATTGAATGGTTTGTATACAATAACACTTACTAATATAGTAAAGCTTCAAATGAAACATGAAATTTTTTTATTTTAACCTTTGATAAATAAATTAATAGTCAAAACCATGCAAGTGAAAAGTGAAATTAAATCAAAATTTTTAACTTTATCTGCTTCTGCTGATAAAACAACTAATAGAAACAATCATGCACATTTCTCATACTTCAATAATTATTATACCGTGCTATTACTTAGAGCTATTAAAATAAACTGTCTATAAACCAAACCAGATAACAATTTCATGAAACATAAATATTAATTAATTGTAATTAGTGGGTAGTATTTTCATTTTATCATGTTCAATACAAAATAAAATACTAAAGTCTAAAATACACTAATAAAATTTATGAACCGATCATTTACATTAAATTCTAGTTAATAATTTTAAAATGATTGTAAAACAGAACTAACGAGAATTGCTTTGTATAATTGAAGCAATACTTTGAAAGAAATATGAAATTAAAAGATGATTTTATGACTGTAAATTCAAATACTTAAATAATTTATATTATTTTAAAATAAACTACTAATTTATTTTAATAAAATTCATTAAGAAGTATAGAATGGTTTTTAGGGCAGCTGTTATTTTTAACACGGTTAATTTGCATGCAGAAAAATAGATACTATTGAAGAATTTTTGGCTATATACACATTAGCCTACCTTACCTCAGTTGTTAACTGCCCCTGAAGCAAACACATCCATTGACCTTAAACTTATAAAAAAAAAACATAGTTCTAAGTTTTTGGAAAATTCATCCAGACCACAACCACAGTGAAACGCTAAATTAAACTGAAAAACCACAACCTTATCTGAAGTTTTATTACACTAACTAGTTTCAGTTTAATTAAAGTTTTAAACAAAATCAATGATTCATTGCTTTTGGTGTTTTTGTTTAATCAAACAAAATATACAATTCTTACCTTCTTTTAAGCTTGAATTATCAATATATTCCACCTTTCAATTGATTTCTCAGCATTTGTTAAACAGTAATCAGGAATATAATTTGGTAAGAGATTTAATAACCTCTCATTATTAAGATCAGTGTTGTGTTCAATGTAATACTGTTGTGCCGCAATCATGGCTAAATCCTCTTCCTTTAAATTCATTGAATTGGAATCATTTCAGTATTTTTTTAGAAATATATTTCATAATTTACAAACCTTATCACATCGGTATTCACCAAATTTGACTCCTCGGACAACTTGTTGATATATCAAATTGGTTGCTACTTGATCTTCTGTAGGTTCATGCCAGGGAGCAAAGATTTCTTTTCTAAAAAATAGTCTCCAGGGTGCATTGCGTTCTTGAGCTCCTTGTTCTTTAGCGTACTGCTCGCATTGAGAAATCGCATCCATAACGTGATCGCCACCACTTCCTAATGATGATACCTATACAAATAATTAATCATCATATTTAATTTTAACATACCTAATAACAAAATAAAATATTATTCTAGTATTACACACTTTATCAAATAATGCTATATAAAGGGAAAATCCAAATTGATCTTTCAGTCCAATTTTATCGGATAGCTGATTACAGAGTTCTCGAGCTGTAGTTGCAGAATCAGCCAACAATGTTTTTGTATTTCCATCCATGAAAGTGATGGGAAGCATTATAGGCTTCTTAGATTTTGTAGCCTAAAATTAATTAAATTGATTTAAATAATTGTTAAGTTATATTTATTGTCATTTCACACACTTGTAATTCCAACCAACTGGGAGGTTGATTTCGTGTACCATTGTTAAATGTACGTTTTAAACGATCTTCACAGTAAGGAGCATATCCAGGAGGGCCTTCTCTTATGAATGCCCTGAGATAATTAACAAACCTTTCAGAAGGAGCAAAACATCCAACACAAAGTGATAACAAAATCCATCCTCTAGCATGTGATGATTTTGATGGATTTGCAGATAATTGTTTGCAAATTTGACAATATACTTCATCCCTAGAAAAAAAAAAAGGATGAAATTGTAAATTTATTACAGAAAAATATTTTAAAATGTTTTACCTTAATTCTGCTCTTAAAATACCATGACCAATAATAAAATGTAATTTTTCTAAATTAGACGTAGGACGAGCATCTAACCAAGACTGATAACTATCAGCTGCAAATTCATCATCTTGTAATCTTTTGCGTACATCTTCTCCTAGTTTATTCTTTCGTTTTAAAGTAAGTGATACCAACTTATGACGTATTGATCGAGGTTTTGTTTTTAAAAAGCTTTCCTGCTTTTATATCATATAAAGAAAACATTAAAATATTTCTAATTTTATATGAATATAATATACATACTGGATCCATTCCAATCATCTGAGCTTCATAAAATTCTTTACTTCGAATGAAGTTACGACCCAAAGTTGCAGTTACTTTTGACATAACTGATGTATTATCTCTTTCCATTGTATGATACCTTGGCTCAGATAAATCTCCACAAAATCGTAAAATTGTAATCCAAAGTGCTTGAGCAGCCTAAGAAATTATTTTTTATAAAACAAAAACCTTTTTTTTTTATTAATGTGACATATTAAAATTGTTACAAACCAATTGATCTCCTTGAGCGTGTAATGGTAAAAGAGGATGTTTGAGAGGTTTTCTCGAACATTGATGAGTAATATTTCCTTGAAAGTATGTTGCAGCAAACTTTTGAAATTTAAACTCACTCAAGTCTTCTGTATCATCAATAATTGGTTGCATATCAGTAATAATATCTTGTTGATCGTCAGTTTTTGAAGTAGGAAGGTCCTAGATTAAAAATAATTGACTCAATAACTATTAAATTTTCAAATAGTACATGTTTTATAAAAAAAAATTGCCTTTTAGAATGCAATGTATCCGCATAATATATCAAACTGTACCAGTAGTTTTAATTTTATATTGTTAACATAAATGTTAGAGTGAATTGATCTATTATCAAACTTAAATGTAAGTACATTACCTGTGTTTTTTCTTTGGTTTTTTACGATGTATATATTTTTAATTAGATTTTAAGCATTTTCAAATATTAAGAAAAAAATCAATGAGAGAACATAGATAATGTTCATATATTTAAGTTCGATAATACAGCAGAGCCTCGATAGTCCGGAAGAATTCAGACCGAGCATTGTCCGGCTTATCAATTTTCCGGATTACCGGAGGTTTTTCAAAATTACCTACTCAAATGACTAAGATTTAACTTTAATTTCACCATCTTTATATTTATTACATTTTAAATTACAAGAATAATAATTAAATTAAATTAAAACTAAACTAATGAATTACAAAAAAAAAAATGTTTTTAATAAAAATGACGAAATTGTATTTGTCGATAACAATATCTTATAAATTAATTGGGTTGCGGGAATTCTCGTAAAATCTATTTACGAACAAATGGAATTTTTCCGTCCGAATTAGGGCATTCACCGGATTATCGGGGGTCCGGACTATCGAGGGCCTCGATTCGAGGCTATACTGTAGGTCAATTCACTCTAACGTGTAAGCAAACAATACAACATCGAAAATGCTGGAAATATATTTTGGGATATTATGTGTTAGATAAGATGGAGACAGCACACAGATACAATGTCCTTTTAAGTAAATATGATCTATAATCTATTATTACAATAAGTTAATAATAAATATAATTCTTTTATTAGGAAATTATGCTATACATGATCCAGTAATATAAAACCATTTACAACTTTTATTGTTAATACAGAAAAATGTTAATATTCAGAACACACATCGAGAAAGTTAAAGTATGAATTATTTAAAATAACATAAACATACCATAAAAACAGACGTTCCTCTAGTTTGCATAGGTGCTTCACTGCTAGAATCTGGGAGGAAATCAAACATAGCTTCAACAAGTTTACTGTCATCAACAGGTTCATCTTGTTTTCTTGCTGCATTACTAATAAGATTTTTTTTAATTTCCATTTGTCTTTTTTCTTCTTCTTCAATCTCATGTTCTTTTCTTTCCAGTTCTTCCATGCGTTCCTACATATTTTAGGAACAATATGATATCCATAATACAAATATAAATGTCATTTTAAATACTAACCCTATAATTTTGTTCAGCAATTTCTTTAGCCCTTTTATTTCCAGCTTCCTTGAGTTCCCTTTCTTCTTTTTTTTTTAACTTTAAAGCCTCAATTTGTATTCTAAATTCAAACTAAAATAAAAATAATAATTAATAAACATAGTACTATAATAATTATATTTGAATAAGGAAATTTTACCTTAATTTTATTAAAACGTCGTTGAGCAATGATTCGTCTAACATGGGCTTGAATTTTAACTATAGCCCACATTTTATGAGCGCACATTCTTCTGACTAGATAACCTCGTGATTGTGCTTGTAATCCTACAATATGACCACGTAAATGTTTAAATCTATGAGATAATACACGTGATCTAATAACTGCTTGCAATCTAAGATAACCGACAAGCATATGTCGATATTTTTTCTTTTGAGAGTACCCTCTAAAATGTTTTTGAATCAATACTGCGGCTGACCTCATTTGTAAATATCTAAAATGTTATTATTATAATATTAAAACAATATTAATTTTTATAATAAGAAATATTTACCTTCTTCTATATACCCAACCCTTTATTGACTTTTGAATAATAATGATCTTTTTAGTTAGAACTCTATCTCGTTCTTGTTCCAAAAATAGATCATGGGCATCTTTTAGAAATATTTTAGAATTTCCCAGTTGATAATCAGACCGCCCTAAAACAGCTTGGCATATATGAGCTGTCATTTTTTTACAATCAGTCTAAAAATAAAAATAAAAATAAATAAATTTTTAAATAATTTTAATCAAAAATTATTTTTAACTTTATGCGCAGGAGGTATTCCAGGTATCAAAAAACGATAACGTTCAATAAATTCATTGAAACCATGACGGATAGGATATCCAGCTCTCCGAATTCGTATAGTTTCCATCATACCAGAATATCGAAGTTGACGGCAACACAGACCTCTATCAAACATCTAAATAATACGAACAAAAAATTGTCAACTGTTCTATAACTTTTGTATCATCTAAATAAAAATAAGTAAATACCATTGGTTTTTTTAACTCATTCGGCTTGATACATCGAATGAAAAATGGTTGACAAGTACATAAGGTTTTCATAAGAAGGTCTAAAGATTTTTTAAACTGTGTAGATAGTGTTGGGGCTCTTTTTCTAGTTTCTGAACCCATTCCAATGTCTTCAGCAAATAATACTTTCAAATACTTATTTGTAGAAATATGTATTAATTGTAAAAGGTCCGCACTAAACGTATCACGATTTTTTTCCAGAAAACCTATTTTGATAAAAATAATTAATTAATAACAACAGTTTTAAATTACTCTATCATATTACCTCTAGTATCGTAAAAAACTACACCAGCAAAATGATTTAATCCAAATGATGCATTCATATCAGATTTTGGTTTTAGATAATTTCGATGATTTCCATGTGTTTTATGCATTTTGGCTAGCATGGTTTGATCTGTACCCTAAACAAACAGTAATTTTTCTTTAAAATAAACAGTGTATATAAAGTTCATAAAATAAAGTGTAATAATATTTTTAGGTATACAAAAATCCCATATACATTTCTTTTAAATATTTTACACTTACAAGACTAGGGTCACTTTTGAAACATAAGCAAATAAATCAAATAGTTTCATGGAAACTACGAATGTGCAAATGATACAATTGAGATTTTTTTATTTCTATAGCTTTCAGTAATTAACTATTACATGCCAACAATTAAATTAGATAAACATATAAGCTACAATTAACCACTCCATGACATAAAGTTTGAGAACCACAGATTAATATGAAATACATATTAATTTTACCAATGCCTACCCTAGTATATACTCGAATATATGCAATAGTCAATATTATATTATCTAAGAATAAACTTAATGAAAAAAAAAATTACACAAAAATTACTCTTTATTTATATTAATAAAGTTTAAAAATTAACTTACTTTGGGAAATTTGGACTCTTCGTCAATCAGAGCCATGATATTAAGTTGCTTAGTAGCAATGAGGTCTAAAGCATCTTGATTATCAACAAATTCTATATGTTGCCAACTAATATGTTCATGATTATATTCTTGTTGTTCCAGTTTGAAAATATGTTGAACGAAAAATTGTTGTAAATTTTCATTAGCAAAGTTTATACAAAATTGTTCAAAACTAAACAATAAAAAATTTTAATTATCTAACAATCTGAAATAAATTAAATTTATTTGTAATTACCTATTTGTCTGAAAATTTTCAAATCCAAATATATCTAAAACACCTATAGCACTTCTAGTTGTACTCTTTGGTTTATAAATAGCATTATTGATTTTACTAACAATATGAACAAATAAACGACCATAAATTCCTTTTACAAATGCATCTCTGACATCTACAGACTGTTCTCTTGATAGTGTTGAAATCTTGTACAAATAAGACATAAATAGTTAAATGTTAACAATTATAGACAATTATGACATTTAACAAAGTACAACACATACCACAGTTTCTCCATGAGCAAATATGGTTTTTCTAGTCAAAGCATCAATTAACGACTGAACAGGAACTCCGACTAAATTTGCTACTCTTGTAACATTAATACGCTCAGGAATTTCAGTAGCATCCAAATTATCTACAATAAATTATTATAAAAATACATTGATTGCAAATATAAATAATATAATGATAATAACCAATTATTGCAGCTTTATATTTTATATTTCCAATATGAAGTAGTGCAGCTAACAATCTTAAGATTTCCCAAATTTCTTGGTCAGAGAATAATAAAACTTTCATGGCTGATCTAATATCAGAAAATTCAGCAGCATCATCACGCCCTTCACAAGTAATACTTCCGCCCTACAAAATTAGATACAAACATAAAATAATGGTGTTTAAGACAACCATGTAAAAAAATTAACTTACACCGGTAAGGTATTTATACTGAGATGCATCAGAAAGTTCTAATTTTTCTTTGTCCTCAGCAGAAAGGCCAGCTAATACACAATAAAATATGTGATAATTTCTTTCATCTTGAGATTGAGACACAATACGAGATTTTTCAAGTAGATATTGTTCAATTTTTGCCCCTTCGATGACACCATTGTTATTAAAATGTATATCAATGTATTTACCAAACCTTGAAGAATTATCATTTCTTATAGTTTTGGCATTACCAAAAGCTAGAACAACAATATTGGTGATAATAATATAACTTTAACTAATAAATTTATTATAGCTAACCTTCAAGTATAGGATTTGCTTCTAATATTTGTTGTTCAATCCAAGAATGTTTACCACTAATAGCTGCTAAGTATTGTAAAATTAACTTTGTACTTTCAGTCTTACCAGCTCCACTTTCACCACTAAATTTAAATTGGGTGTTAACTTTTCAATTATAATAAACTATACAAATACAAAAAACAAACCTGATGACTATACATTGATCTTGACCAAATCTTTTCATATGAGTATAACTATTATCACCAATAGCAAAAATATGAGGAGGTAATTCACCAATTTTTCTATCTTTGTACAATTTTACTTGCTCAGCAGTGTAAATAGGTAAAATTTGATAAGGATTAACCGCAACCAGAATTGATCCAGTATAAGTCTAAAATAATCGCCGATGATAATTTACAAATTTACTATAAGCTCAAGAAATATATTAATAATAAAGTTATATAAATTAATATTATGACTCACATATATTAAATTTTCATTATATCTAATAAGTAAATTTCTCAATATCCCTGCTTCATGTAAGTCGCCCAATGATATCATATCCTCTACTCCATGAATTGAAGTAGGATGCATTGCTTTAATTCGCCTCTCTGGCGTAAGCCATAATTCCTAGAGATTAAACAAATACAATACAATCAATTATTGATCATTTTTGTATCAAGTTCTAATACTGTAAACAATAATTTAATCTAAAAATTAAGTGGACTTGAATACATTGTTTCAATAAATGAGAGGAATGTTGATGTAGTAAGTTCTAACCTAAAGAATTCTAACAAAAACATATTTTGGAGCGGTAAGATTTTAAAATAATAATAAAAAAAAAAAGAAAATATTTTATTTATTTATTTTATTTTACATTACATTACGAGACGAACCCTTTAAATACATGAATATAATAATAAGTAATAGTAATTAGCTTTGTGGAAACAAGGCTCAGATTTAGAGAGTGAATGAAGGGTCGGTATTGGCAATACGCATAAGACGGATAATCGGTGAGTTAAAATAGTAGTTTGAGGAAGAGAATGGTATATGGAATGGAACAGATGAACGAGTACGACGGGAAGGTACTTTAAAGGAAATACGAGATAGTGATTCTGGACTGTCAATTTTAGAGGAGAGTAGATTAGATAGAAATGATATGTTTGCCGAGTGACGGCGATCAGCGAGACTAACTAAGGAAAAAAGGCATTGGATTGGTGAGTAATCGTGAGGTGGACAAAATATGTTTATTTATAAGCAGCGTGACGGAGGAATTTTCTTTGAACCCTTTCAATCATGTTACTAGCAGAAGCGGTGGATGGGTCCCAGAGGATAGATCCATACTCAAGGATGGGACGGACTAAGGAACAGAAAAGCGCTTTTAATGGAGAGAGTAAGTGAAAGTCAGCAGAGACACGACATATGAAACCTAGTAGTTTGAGAGCCTTACAACAGATTGTCTGGATATGCATATTAGGGCACAGATTCTGTGTTAGAGTAAATCCCAAGTTCTTTACTGAATCTTTGCAAAATGTCAAGGGGGTATCATTGACTGAATAGGTATATTTGATTACAGTATTAATATGACATAAGATCATTACTGAGCATTTAGGAATATTAAGAGCTAGTGCCAAAGATTCACCTCATGTCACTAATCGCTGAAAGTCGTTTTGTAGAAGAAGACAGTCAGAGATGGATTTGATTTGGAAAAGGATTTTCATATCATCAGCAAAGATAAGAAGTTTGGCATGCTGGAGGACGGAGGAAAGTTATAATGTATTTTTAGTATATTTCTTGAATGACTACCTTAAAAAAAACCCAGTCATTTTAACTTTTTCACTGCTACACTATTTATGCTCTTGTCTGTGCTACATAAAATAAAATGTTTTTAACTAATTTTTTACCATTTTGATTTTTAGAGTTAAAAATAAAGCAAGCCAAGGTTTCCTAAAATTGTACTGTTACTGACAAATGATAATATTTAAATATATATAGGAACTTAATGGTACGTATGGATCAGTCAAATGGTTAATGTTTGTGCATGGAATAATTATAAGACAAATTGAAGATATTTAAAATGCAATTTTCACAAATAAGACAGATTTAAAATCGATAACACGATAGAAAATCATTTGAAAATATAACAAAAAATTTTGAAAATATGGAAGCTTTAGTTCTGCTGTACACAAAATCAATCTTTATTAGCTAATTATTTGAATACTACAATTTATTTTTAATTTTGAGAATGGTACAACTAATTGTTATAATTTAGGGATCTATAATATTATCAATAAATATTTAATCAATATAATTACTTCCAAAAGTCCAATTACGTAGAAAAAGTTTTTTTTTTTAATTGATAATAATCATATTATTAAGGTTACTGAATATAAAGCATTTTTAAGGGATCAAATTCAGGCAATAATCTAAATTCATTGTGAATACTACGAGATTGTGTCTGTAGTAGGTAGTAAAGTTTCAACTCTTGTGCCTCAAAATCAAAAGGAAAATCCACCCATCACCAAAAGCCTGGTTTCAATTTTGAAAACGTATTTGAATCTTTTACTCTTCTCTCTATAGGTTTCATAGGAAATGGAATTTTGATTTTTTCGTATCATATAATTAGTTAAGTACTAAAAGAATTTTCATTTGATTGCAAAATTAACTTTTACTGTAGTCAAAAGAGAATAAAATTAAAAATTAATTTCTTACAAAACAGACAAAATCAAACAAATTCAAATATTTTTTCAACATTTTAATTGGACTTCTGAAAGTAAATTATTTTTCTTTCACTTATTGTTCTAAATAACGACAAAAAAATACCCCTTTTCAACAACCTTAAGAAATTTTATTTAAAAAATATATTAACTAATAGTTTTTCAAAACCAAAAAACTCAAAACTTAAAAAAAATTTAACTACAGTTTATTGTTAAGACATCTCCATAATTATACTCTTTAGATGCCGTTTAAATAAATATAAAATTTAGTTTTTCCTAATAGCCAATCATTCTCTGTAACGTATTTGGACCGTTTCACATTGACACAAAATAATAAATTTTAAAATGTATTATAGAAAATTATTGAATTTGCTAGAATTTTCAAAAACAACAGCATTTTTTTGTCATCAACAATATTATTTACTTTGATACATCATCAGGCAAACCGTCATAATTTATAAAATTTAAACACATTTTTTGCTGTTAATTGTTGTGATGTACTGTTATAATTAATAAAGACAATAATAATAAAAATATCCCTATATTTTATTTTTAACTAAGATAGAAAAGACAATATTATGGTTTATGGTTAAGTTAAAAACATCCACATGTGCATTCACAATAAAAATAAAAGAATTTAAAAAAATTTAAAAACATTGTATAACATAAGAAATGTATTAAACATTTAATTTTTGTTATTGGGTTAACACTGAAATTATTTGATTCAGCTAACTTAAGTAACTTAGTATTATCGACTAAATTATATCAAAATTAACATACAATTAATACCTTTAGGATTTATATAATATAATACAATAGGCAAAAGGTGATGTAAATGGTTTAACTCAAACACATGAGATTATATAATATGATCTCATAATAATAATTAATATAAATAAGAACTTGAAGAATGAATAAATTATGTGAGCATTGTTATTATACATCAAGCAAATATTTGTTTCTTTTAATACTGTATCATTAATTTATTACAATTTAATAAATTTAATATTTTTAACTTACCCTTCCATCGTCATCTTTAACTTGAATACGTTTTCCTTCGGCCGAAATAACTCTAGCACCAATAGCAACATCAAATTCTCGTCCAGAAATTGGCTCTATCCAAATATAATCTCCCTGAAATATTTTTTAATTAATAGTGGATTTATTTAGAATAAATAGAAAAACATTGTTTAAACATACTCTAGTTACTATAACCATAGCGGATGTAGGAAGGCAACTTGCAGTGTAATGTCATACCATCAAACCATTCATCTAATAATAATAATAATAATAATAATAATAATAACAATAACAATAGTATTCAATAGATAAATAGTTATTTTATAAGATTATGAATAAAGACTAAAGACCAGAATTATATATGCACAAAAGGCTAAAAGATACATAAAATATGATGCAAATCTGTAAAACTAAAATGGCCTATTATGAACCAACATAATAATAAAATATAATATAATAGGTAAATTAAATAACTAGAGAGTAAATAATATATTTCATAGATTATAATGATGAATTAATAAAAAAAAGCTAAGGCATAAACGTTAATTATGGTTGGTAATTTGTAATTTATCGATAAATTTATATACTATGTAGGTAAGTACAATTAATTAAAAATGTAATAATATATCAAATATTAAATAATGACCGCTAGATCTTTCAGCATTATAATCTGTAAACAAAAAAACTAAATGCTTAAAGAAATCACATTAGCATTTCAAGGTAACTTTGATTTTATCAAAAATGTTTGACATATTCCAATAAATGAATGACTTATAATCAAGTAATTTCCTATCAATGTAGTGTTATTACTTATTGTAAATAATTAAAAATCAGAACTAAAAATATAAACATAATTACCACTAAGAATGTGAGAAAAATGCTTATTATGCAATTTAGTCAAAATTTAGGTTCGATTGTATAAAGTAACCAAAAAAAAAATGTCTACAAAATCAGTTCAATTGGAAATACCAACACTTCCAGCTTGTCTTCAACCCTCATATTTGTGCAAAATAAATTCAAATGCATAGGTACAATTCCTGCATCTAATAATAACAAACATAAGATAAGAAAGAGAGGGGATAAGAGTTTTTTACCCATTTCTTAAATGTTAATTATGTGTTGCATTATATATTATTTAATATTATAATAAACAAATAATTTGTTCTTATGATTAATTAATAATAAATTTTACACTTTCATATTGTGTACAAATAATTTAACATACCTATTTGAGGCCATACACTTATCAGCATTTATTAATTAATTTAAACAATTTAATGTATTTTAGCACAGTTGCTCATGAATTTATTTTTAAAACATTATGGTTACTAAATACACAATGCTAAATAAACAAACACCAAATAATACTCCTTTTCAATCTACTTAAAGATAAAGTTAAAAAAAAATAATTAAAAATAATATTGATGGAATACAGAATATCAGTCAATGCATTACAACTCATATCATATGAGTCATATGTTATTTGAATAATTAGATAGGTACATAAGAGATTCATAAAAAAATATATATAATAATATATGCACCTTGCTGTATTGAAACATTAAAAACACAATACAATACAAAATTCAGCTAACCAGAACAATAATTAAATCAGTACATTATGTACATCCTATTCATCACACGGTGTTGTAAATGACTGATAGTAACCTATGAGACTAAAATTATGGGTTTTCAAGCATTAAAAATTTAAGGGAATCAGCAAAATGTTGTATTGCAAATACTTTGCAATGTAGAATAGGGTAGAATCAAACAGTTTTGGAAATGTACAGAAAGTCGCAACCTTATCGTCAATACTTGTACAATTCATACAAAAACCAAAAATACTACAAATTTAAATAGGAAGGTAGATCTGGACGTCACGGTACGGTGCATAGTGCTCGGACAGTAATAATTCAGTACATGTAAAATAGCTGAGTACTTACTGCGATTGTATTATCGTCGCCGGACCAACACGACAAGTAGTCAGAATAGTCGAGTCGGGTAGTGTTTTCTATTTTTTCCTAACCGGTTCGCCTCACAACCAACCCTTTTGGGTTATTTATAAAAATATACGGGCACCGGACACACAGACTCACGCTAAAAGTGATAATAGTTATTTGTATAATTTATTAGATTATTTCCAAAAATCGGTCGGTGGCAGATCTGATGTTACGCACGCACTGCCAAGTGCAAACTCGAAGCGTGTTATCTATTATATGATACAATATAATTTTCGAGTTCACACACACACACACACACACACACCCATAGAATGTTCGTGCGTAAGTACGCGTTTTATCGTAATTAGAATGAAAACATATCAAATATCGTCCGCCGATCGTGCGCGTGTGAGTGCGTTTATCCGGGCGGCCAACAACGACAATAATAATATTACAGACGCTACTCTCACAACAATTACGACTACTACAACTACCAGACACGACTGCCGACGCCGCCCGCCGCTACCGCTGCGGCTACCACGACTACCGCCACTACCACTACCAGTGTTGACCGATTGGGTTTCCGAGAAATCGTCGCCGCCTGGAGAATTAAAAAAGCAGTAATAATAAAAGTATGTACGGGCGGCCCCGGATCCGGAATCGTTTCTACGTTCACGCCGGCAGTGCGGCGAATCAGTTTCGGAATCGTCACGATAACGGGATCGTCCGATGATAACCAATCGGACACAGACTAGACCTGAGGTCCTGTCGCCGTTCGCAAGTGGTGGTACATGTGATTTGTCGCGTTTCCACGTTAACAACCGAGGTGGCGAGATATATCGTCTCCCGAATACCGTTCGCCGATCGCTCAGCAATTAATAATAATAATAATACCTATTACCCTATTATTTACTGGTACGCACACACACTCTCGCTCGTCGAGAACACGTAATTAATTATTAATAATATAATATTATTCTCCCGTTTTCGGTGTGCCCGAGCCCGTTATACCGCAGTCCGCACCTAGTCCTACCTCCAACGAATATTTTGGTAAATTAATTTTTATTTTTTTCTCCGATCGTTTCACATATTACATTTTAATAAAAATTCGTCGTCGACATTCGAGAAGTTATAGGGTTATTTTATTACTAGTAACGGCCGTGCCACTGTAAACGGTCCTTCTATATTGGCCGGTCTTGCAAAGATGGATTCTCATTTATTAGGTAATTTATTTTATGTTTATTTTATTTTTTACCAGCTCCGCAGAACTCAGAAGCAATCATGGCCGATCTGGATAATTTTTTTGCAAAGAAAGACCGCAAGAAAACCAAAGGACAAAAATTTGCCACCTCCTCAGATAATATGGCTACCGGACAAGAAGAGTTACAAAAAAAACAAGACAAACAGAAGAAGGAAAGATCAGAAAGGTCGCTGACAATTCAGAATAATTATGCTACTGAAAACGACAACAAAACTTCTTCCAAGAAGGTATCAATCAAAGTTAATGTTCTCTAATCATTCAAACCGCATGCAATATGTAAACTAAAATATGTATTGCATACCTACCTATTTTTTATCTAAAATACCATCAGTCATTTAGAAGTAGGTGATGTCATATGTTATTTTGTGATAAGGTACCATTTTCTTGTAAATTTTAAATTTTATCTAGTAGGTACCTTCAATCATCGTGTTTCTTAAGTATTCTTTAACTTTATTATTGACTATTGTACATTTGACGGTACTTACTTTAAATCGTACAAGTTAGCTTAATAACCCATGTAATTGTTTTAATAAATCATAATCTAAGAAAATTGTAATAACTGCAATGAGACTAAATGAAATATGAAGGTACTTTTATTATTATCCACTATCATCAATAAATGCTATATTATTAAATATGGGCTATCTCTTCCCATGACCCTTACAAAGCACAACAGTTGGACATAGGTACTAATTTATAGTAGATAAATGAGGTACCTACTGGCAGTTGAAATGTTTTTTAGTTGTCTAATGTATATTACTCAAAACATACGTGTCAAATTTATTTTTATTCTATTTGTAGTTAGTATTAGTATATTAGAATTTGCATTCAAATATTTTTGTTGAAAATACTTTTTCTAACAGCTGGAAGAAGAATGGAATGAATACCAAGAAGAAATAAAAGACTATACAACACTTAAAATGCAAAATTTGACAGCTGACTGTCCTTCTAATTGTACGGATAACAATGAAAAAGATGATGAAATAGAATTTGAAGAAAATGAGGCAGGAGAAATGGTGCCAAAACGAAAAAATGCAGGGCCTTGGAAAGTAAACGAACCCGAACAACCTCCTCCACCACCAAAAGGTAACTTTTTATTTTTACCTTCTGAATTCAAATATTATATTTTGAGGTGGAGAGATAAACTTAGAATAAACTCATTTTTAAATATTATGATAGTTATTAAATTAGGTAAGTATTCTCTTATATTATTCCAAGGCTTTGCAACCAAAAAATGTATTTTGGTTCCGGGTTCTTGTGCTAGATGTATTTGGGTGCTCATAACCTTTTTTATTCAGATTAATAGGTGTTAATATGTGTGTTGAGTAATTCAGGAGAGACTTAATTGAAAACTATGTAGGTTACTGTAATATTTTTAAATTATAAGATATTTTTTAGAATAATATTATTTGATTTCATAAGATATTCATAGTATACATACCATACTATTTACTGATATATAAAACTAATGAGTTAATTTATGAAACAAGCATAGTAAATTAAATTGATGTTAAATGTGATAATAACTGGTAAAATTGAATAATTAATACTTGATGGGTTGTAAAATTATTCGTATCAGTTATTATAATTTAATAACTAATATCAAAGTTGAAGTAACCAAAAAAAATACTTTCAAATTTACTTGGAATATAATAGACTATTATGAATGTACCTAGATACCTGGAATTTTTAAATATCCAAATATACAGCATATTATATCAATTAATTATTATATAATTTTATTTTTTTTATTTTAATGAAATGCTTCTATTTCTGCTCGCAATTGTACTTCAAAAATATCCTCTCTTAATATTTTTGGGTTAGTTTATCTTTATAAATGTAAGTTATAGATGTACTACTGAACCCATCCATATTCTTGCCCAGTTTTTATTTTTTTCATAGAAGTGACTCCTCTCATACGTAGCTGAACTCTGATGAGTGATAGGTGTTGTTAGAGCTGTAAACTTGAAAATATTCATTGATATTTTGAACTCAAAAATTTTAAAAGTTTTTTCAATTTTTTCTTTTTCTTTTTGTACATGGTACTGGTAGAAATAAACTTAAGCCATTGTAACTTTTCCAACTTCAGTGTATGTAATAATAGTATAAAAAATTTGTTATATTACGTATTTAGTAATAATAACAAAATCTGTGATAATTATTGTAATAACATAATGATTATATAACCATATAACGACCTTATTGTCTTAATACTATATTGTGGTAAGTGTTTTGTGTTTAATTAACAAATAAGTTTAAAAAGAAATGTTAATGAAAATGTGCAGCTTTAGGTATTGTTAATGCTACTTTAAATAGTTTGTGCAAATTTAGAATTATTGAATTGCTTTCTGACAGAACTCTGAAAACATATTTTAAATTAATTTCTATTTTTATGTAAGTAACTAGAAATAATAACTTAAGTATATAGGTACTTATATAAAAATAGAAATATTATAAACAAAATGTACATACCCTATAACCATGCCTTAACCATATTATGATAATAATAATATATCTACAAAATAATACACCAGTTACTGATACAATAAATTAAAATAAATAATTAATATAATAAATCCAACACAAATTATGATTTATATTTGTATTCAGGTATTTCACATAATACTAATAATATAGCTATGTAACTATGTAAGTGAAATCAAACTAATCTTTTTTCGGAAGATTATTTTCTCGCTGCCGGTTCGGTGGCGGAATTGATAGGTCTTTTTTAGACTACTTGTACTGGCGGAATCAATATTAAACCTTATCCCCTACCATAAAAATTTCTGACGGAATCGATGAAATCCCGGCTCAGCTCGTGGCACATGGCCCTTGACTACCTAGGAACTGCGCCGCAGGACGCATATGACGAGCCGCGAGGTTCAAAAGTTCGCCTACGAGCCGATTACACGCGGTTTGCGAGGCCCGACCCTTGCGTACCAATCGTCCCAGCCTCACCATTCCCACTTCATGTTTATGATACTAAGCTAACAGGAGTCACGTGGGAAGACTGGCTTTACAAATTAACAAATTGGCTTTCGGTTGTTCACTTCAAAATTTGAGTGAATTGTCCCATCATTGAACTTAAAAGTGAGAAAATTATTTGTGTTCTCTCGTTGGTTTGGTTTACAATATTTTAATTTTTAATCAAATTATGCATTTTTAAATATCAATACTTTACATACCTACTCCGTTAAAAATTAAAATATCGTAAAAGGCCTAGGAGAAAACATAGATAATTTAAGTTTAATTATACGTTAATTCAATCTTTTATTTAAGGTAAAAACGTACACGCATATGGCGAATGGCGGACAGTTTCCCCCCGGACATTTTCCCCCCATTTTTTTTTTAAGATTATTATTTATTATTTAATTAGAAATTATTTTTTTTCAGTAAAATATAATTTTTTTTTATAAATATAATCAATTATACTATAATTACCTATTATAGTAGATATATATTTTTAGATTATTAGATTATATTTATTATATTATATTAAAATTTAAAAGTATCCTTCACTATGCCCTTTATCGGAATTGAAAATAAATAGTAATTGGGCTACTACAGGAGGTGCCGAACCAAAACAATTTTTATTATTTGATAATGAAAACAATAACAATCGATTAATTGTTTTTGCGTCTCCCGAAGGAATGTTAGAGTTGTCAAAATCGACCTTATTTACTTATATACAATTTTTTTATTTCTTATTATATTTATGAAAAAATGGGGGGAAATGTCCGCATCGGAACATTTTTCGGGGAAAAAATGTCCTACTACGCCAAAAACAGTCGGGGGGAAATTGTCCGGATACCGCATATGGCATATGTATCTATGTTATGCGATAGTTAAACTGAAGCAAAATATGCGACGCCAAAAATGTTAAATGTAAAAAAATATGATGGATTTAATAGGGTATTAATTATTACATTTATATTTATGCATTTAAATAATTTAAACAAATATTTTATATTATTTTAAATTATATTATATGAGGCTCTCGTTTGACCGTTTGGGACCTTCATATAATAATATTAATGTTCGACATAAATTAATAATTTTGAGACTCGGGTCAGTTCAGATCCTGTGATAAGAAAAATCTTAGAAAAAAAATCACACGCGTTGTCGAATCAGAAAGTTATCTTTTCGAACTATTACTGATTAGTAATGTAATTTATTATAGTAAGCTGATTTTACAAAATCAAAATATTAATTTAGTGGAAACTGTTCTACATTTTAATCTAGTAAAAATCAATACTATTTTATTAGGGAAAATATCGCGTCTGATTTCAACAAATTATTTATTGAGCTCAATAAAAGATTTAACGGTTTTAAATTTACCATACACATTTCTATAGAATAATTAAGCGCCAAAAAAATCGATTTCGAATAATATTTTAGAAATACTTCTAAAAGTTAATGACTTGAGAGTACTTAATTTTATACGGCTCGTTGGCGGGGCGACAACTAACAAGTCCCCAATTGACATACCACTTTTCCGGGATGGGTAAATTGGTTCCGCAATAATTTGTGAACATTTTAAAAGTGGTAAATTGAATCTGGGGTATAAAAAGGTAGTAGGTGAGGTGGATTTAAAACCGGGACTCAACTCACCTATTACCTCTTTATACCCGGGACTGAATTTACCACTTTTAAAATGTACACAAATCATCGCGGAACCAATTTATCTACTAACTATTTTTTCTGGGATTCATTTTATCTAGATAAGTTAACGATGAGATAAGATATGCTTTTGAAATGGCTGCATACTAGTTGCGTCCCAAATATATCTACGAAAAAATGTCTAATTCGAATTGCGGTCCGAGTGTTTTTTCGGTACGGACTAGTTGCGGCCCGGGTGTTTTTAATTCTAGATAATTTAATCTCGACTGAAAAAATATAAACACCGTAATACAGTATAATGTAAATAAAAATAAGTACACCTTTAGTCGTCGCTTTACTACTGTTTAGAACGTTCCGTTTTCTTTCTGTGTATTTTAATTTATTTATTATGTCAAATGAAATTTTAAGTGAAAAAAATGCTGTTTATTTGTAATTGATGGATATGAATTTCGTTTCCCTAAAAATGTATAAAATAATGTTGATTAATATTCCTGTACTAAAAAGAATTGTAGGTATGCGGCATGTATTCATTTAAAAAATATTATAATAACATAATTATAAAAAAAAATTCGGAAGAAATTTTTAACACGGGACGCAACTAGTAACCACCCATTGAAATGTTGAATATTCCAGAGGTAAGGCCATGGCCATATCGCCCATATAATACATAAATAATTGCGGGCCGGGTAACTCTTAAACGTATATAAATTGCGTTTCGGGATATTCTGTTCATTACCATTCAGCAAAACAATTAATAATTTTCAGAAGGTTTAGGCAAAAGCACTATCAGCTACAGAAGTCAGTGAACAAAAATAAAAAAAAATGATGGAAAAATAAACATATAACCACATAAATAAAGTACCTATATAAAAGAAAACATATATATTGTAAACAAAAATAATACTCTTTTAAACTTTGTGCAGGGACTATGAGGTGCATATTTTAGCAGTTACTTAATAATTAATTATTAACCATACCAATATTAATACAGTTATATTGTCAGTCTGAAAAATGAGTAGTTAAATATTGATTTTGCAAAAATTTCATTGGACATATTATTAAACATAAAAAAAAAAAATAATTAGATCGCGAATTATATATAAATTATACTAAATATACCCTAGCCGCAAAAATGGCATTTACATTGACCTCAACATTTGATCTCTATATTTTTAAACTTTATTATCTTTCAATTTTTCAAAGTGAGATAAAATAACTCTCACAATTCATATAATATTTAAAGTCTAACTAATCAAAATCGTTATGAAGCAAACCTTTTTTATTTGTAAAATTTGTCCGTTTTTAAAAAAAAAAGAACTAAGTTTATAGACTAGTTGCAGATGTATGATAGATAGTTAGTGTACATTAATTCAACTATCAATAAAATCAACACTCATATGTACTTGTGTGGTATTTTAATCCTAGTTTGTACAACCAATTAAAAATAATTATAACAACCTAGCATATTTATTCGAACCAAATAATTACTACCTTTAAAATAATGTTCTGTCACAAATTGTATTTAAATTTTATAATGGCGTTTATTAAGTATTTAGTACTGTGAAATTTCTATACATGACATTTTTAATGTTGTTGCATTTTATAATCCCTTAATGAAGAACACAATTTGTCCATTAAATAATGTTGTATTAGATCAGTGTTTCTTAAACTTTTTTATCCGTGAAACCCTTTTTTATGTGCACTTTCACCGTGGAACTCCAACTTTTTCTAGCTCTTTTGTATTGAGCTTTTAACAAAAAGTTATTATAGCTCAACAATTAGAACCACTACTTTGTTTCAATACTTTCAATGTGTCATTTTATGTAAGGATTATTTGCAATAAAAGTTATGTGTCAACATTTTTAAAAAAAACCACAAGTTTTGCTGAACCCTGAAGTGTCTTCCGTGGAACCCCTAGGGGTTCCACGGAACACAGTTTAAGAAACATTGTATTAAATAATATATTTTTGATATATATAGAAGTATAATGTGTATGTGGCATTAAGTCAAATCTTGACATATCCCTATTAACTAACTTTAAATGATATTGAAATAATTGAAGTGTCATATAAGAAATACTCATACTTATATTTGTATACATTTATTACTATCCTACAAAAAATACATAATGTGCCTCACTCCTAGCATTATTAAATATCATCAAATAATATTACAATTAGTTTTAATACCTTAACATAAACATTTGGTTGTATAGTTGGAATTCATATTACTGTCAATTGTAACTTTTCTGTGTATAAATTAATTTTACAACTTTTTTCACTAAAAATTATATAAAATATGAAACAAATTGTGTGGTATAATATCATCTAAATTATTTTAGTTGCTGCTCCTCCAGTAGTTGCTGAAGTACAGAAAAATGTATATGTTCCACCAGCTCAGCGGAACAATTTTCAAGGTAAACTGTTAATTTAATTTTTCACTTTAAATACTAAAATCTTTTAATTAATTATCTGTCATTTAGGTGGACACAGAAGCACACCTAAAAGTAAGACTAGTTTAGATGTTAAAAATGAAGAAATGTTTCCAACTCTTCAAGGCAATAGTAATCCTAAAAAAACTGTAGCTCCTGCTGCTAGAAAAGTTGAAACTCCTGCTTGGGCCAAGTATCAATGATTAAAAGTTATAATGAACATGCACATAAATATTATCTTTTTAAAAATTCTCAACAAATATTGCATCATTAAATTATTGTTTAGAAAATGTTCATAAAATATTTTCCATGATGATTATCATAATTCATTAGGGAATTATGTTTTTTGTTTGTTTGTCTTAAATATTAATCGAAATTAAAACTGTGATCAAATTTCTATATATATCATAATATTTTTAAGTGATATACTATTTTGTTAATTTCATTTACTATGATTATGAGTTGTAGATTTGTACACAAATTTATAACAACCAAAATTATTTCTTTAACTCTGAAAACATATTTCCATATAGGGTATTTATGTCATATTTATAATTATAATAAAATAATTGTGCCGGCACAACTCATTAGAAATGTCTTAATATATTATACACATGTTATATTATGTAATGCTATGTTAATTGTGTTGAAATTATCTAATCCAAGTGCCTAAATATTTTGAGTTGTGTATCATTAAAAACTTATAAAAATATATCATAGTTTAAGTATTTAATTTGTTGATATAATGTAACATACAACTATCAAGATTACTAATCACATTTATGCCCTGACTAATGTATTTTTTAAAGAAAACATTTTCATTTTAAAAACCCAAGAAATAAAGACAAACATACTAATATAATATGCATGTTAAATAAGATGTTCATTGCCTTACTATTTATAAAATGTATTATTTAATATACCTTATTTTATATCTTATTATATGAACTTTTCTGTTTATAATGCTACATTTCTTCATTTATTTTAATTTCTGTTTCTAAAATTAAAAATAGATTACTTGTTTTATGCCATCTAATAATTTGAGAAAATGTGTTTAAAATATTATATTGTACTTGTCAATACAGTTCACAATGAATAATGAATAATTAGATCAATACAATTATTAAATATATTTATACAGATTATTGTTATTTTCAAATATTCCTAAAAAATTCAAAAAATCAAAAACCTTAAGTTTGAAGACAGTATATTTGTGCCTATCCTTCAATTAACAAATACCACTTGCCTATTATAGTTTTCTTCATATTATATCACTCATTACTAATATTATAATATAATGATTACTATAATCCTGTGGCAGCGTGACAAATTGAAATAACAATCTATTTATGATTTAGCAAGACAAATCCATGAGTCATAAGTGGATAGGGATACAGGGAAGCTGAGAAGCCCAGTTGGATATGTATGGTCTTATAGCGTATGAATTAGTAACTATGATATAAACATAAGTCATAACATTATACTTCCTACAAAATATATTAAATTTAGTGTTGGTTATATTCTCAGCCTTTGAAGCTACTCAATTGCATACTGTGTAACCGATTTTAACTAAGGTATGTACTAGCCACTAGGTGCTATGTTTATTTAGCTTCTTAAGTACCGTTAAAGCTATAATATAGTAATAATAATATATTCTCAAATAAATTTACGAATGTAATAGTATCTGAAAAATGTTTTTTTAGTTGAATGGTATTATAGTTTAAAATAAAGTTAATAAAAAATAATTAGGCAATAGTTGTCAAAGTTTTGTCTTAAATCCCATAAAAAATGTGTGTGGTTGTACTCAAAACTTTTTCATTGAATTTCTAGTTACTTTTCTAAAACGTAAAGGCTTTCTTTTGCTGTTATGTAGTTGTAGACCTACTAGGCTAATCAAAAATGTTGATGCTTGGCATCTAAAAGCTGAATTATGCTTTTAGGTGTTAAAATTAAAAATATGATGAATACTTACAAATTAATTTACAAACGCTTGATTTCGTACAATGTTAACTAAAACCTGCTTTGGGTTTATTAAGTTATATTTTAGTTAATAGCTTTATATGATCTAGATAACAACTTCTTATTTTTTATCTTTTACTAAATCAAGGTGTGTATCATAGACCACAATTAAAGATGTTAAGTGGCACGTTAGATAGCATATATATCCTTAGTCTGTGGTTTATCACTGGTTTATAGATTTAGTTAAATTATAATTTGATAAACCTTAGTACTAAACACGGACTGAGTATATCCGTAGTACTAAATAAAATGTCATGTTATCTAATGCTTATCCTAGAAGAAAACACTCATCTATGTAATTTAATCTACCTATATGTAATATTTAAGTATGGATAAATTTGATCTGAAACGCTAAAATGTATAAAACTATTTTGAGAAAACTTTCAATCTAATTATATGGGTTCTTGAAAGTAAATTCATTATAACGGCTATACCGATTTGGCTGATTTTTTTATCTTTGTAATTGTCAGGAGTCAGGACAGGGTTTATATGAAAGAACATTTTAGGAAAATTCACCAAAAAAGTAGAAAACAGGATGGCAAAAATTCAACAGCAAACATCTGTCCAGCAAAAAAGTAAACTAAATTATAATATAATATTAGGAAAACTATGCTGACCCCCATGAAACATACGCCAATTCCACTTCTTTGATAGTGTGTGTGTGCTTAAAAACATAACGTGCAAGCATAAATACCTACCTACAGTTTTAGCCATGTAGGTAATAACTAATAGGTATATAATATGACTGAAAATTGTCATTCAATATTAACAGTTCAAAATTGAATATCAACTGCAGTAGTAGAGTTGAACTGTAAATTTAATTATGCTGCCAATGAAATTGATATTATTTTAAGACAAAATTACATACGTACGACTTTCACATTTAAAATTAAGAGTATTATGATTATTATTTATGTTTAATTACATAGTTTACATAGTTTTTAATTATCCACAAGCCTTTAATTCGTTGAGTGTGTGCTCCTGTTTCGGGGTCAATACAAAATTCTGAGTGATTAACCGTTTGGTGAATGTATAGTATACATTTCATTTTTAATAATTAGTATAAGAGTTTCTCGGTGACGTTTTTCTACGATAAAACATCGGTGTTCTAGCTTGTAAGTAGTAGTACCAGTACCTAAGTCTAAGTTTACAACAAATTCCAACTCATTGAAATTATTTCTTTATCTTAACCACGGTTAGTACATTTGAAATAAATATTATTTTTTAGGAAACCACTCAGAAAAATTTTGGAAATCCGCTACTGACTTCGACCACCCATTTCTCTATCTTTGAAAAACACTACTGGTTTATACTATATCTTTATGAAAACTAATGAGTGTAGATATCAATCAACGATGGTGTTTTTGCTACTGCCAGTATAATTTATTATACTACCAAAAAGTCCGGTACATATAATTAGGTAAAAGAAAAATATGATGTGATGTACAATCAAACTTTCAAATAGTTTTAATATTAACACTATATAATTTACCAATATTGACAAAATATATCGGTTAAATACCTATATTATTTTTAATATTGTTATACAAACAATTATTCCGGAATCCGTTAAGAAAGGAAACTACATAGTTAATACTTAACTAAACTGAGGCATCATTATACTATATTATGCATATGATGGAAATATGACTATAAGCATCTAAATACCTAATAAATTATTATAATCATTGATTATTTATTTATTATTTTAAATATTGTTATACATATATACCGGGATTTTTGGGCTTATTACTTATGTATGTACTTTGGATCTTGTTATTCGGACTTTTTTCAATTACTTTTTTCCCGCGATTCGTCCAATTTACGGATTACTATAATGATGAATGACTATTAGGTACAACGGCAGTTAAGATCCGTGTAAGTTAATTCATAAATAAGTCATTACTTTTACGAATTGATTGATAAAAACCTGGTTTTGTACATCGTAATGTTACAAACTTTTCCACGGTGCCATCTGTGTTTCGTTTTTACTACTTTTTAAACATTCCTCAAGTTAACCATTACATGAAATACAGTCAGTGTTGGGGAGTAACTTAACTTAAGTTCCAAGTTACTGTAACGAAATTACTTTTTAAGTAATTTTATGGTAATTTAATTACATTTTATTGTAAGTAATTTATATGTAATTTAAGTTACTTTTTTGTAGTAATTTTTACTAAATTACTCGTTACTTTTTTTTTGGATTAATACATTTCTAGAACGTAGGTATTGATAAAGAGTGTAAATATTAAAATATATCATATACCTAATTATTATAATTTATAAGTAGAATTTTCTGAACTTGTGTTACTAAAATACTTTTGTTTTTATAGCTATTGACTATTTGACGATAATATGTACAACAATTTATTTAAGTTAATTTCGGTAAATAACAACAATTTTGAAGTAAAGTGTAACCTTTGTGTAAATTCTAAAATGTACTCTACTTCTACTAAGAGTAACTGCTTTACCCTCAAGTGCTTCTGTTGAACGTTTGTTTAGCATAGCAGGAGATGTATGCACTAAAAAGCGACCGAAAATTACTGACAGTAATTTTGAAAACGCACTGTTGTTTAAAATAAATTTGAAAAATTAAAATTAAATATTTAATGTGCAGCAAAATTAGTATTAATTGTTAATAATTTCATATTGTTGATTGTCATTATATAATTTGTGTATTGTCATATAGACAAAATAGTTATTAAGCTCCAGTGATATGAAAAAAAAAAGTAACTTCTATTGTAATTGAGTTAGGTACTTTTAAAACTCAAAAGTAATGTAACTTGACAAAATGAAAAAAAAGTAACTTAATAATAATTTAGTTACAATTTTGATTAGTAATTAGTAATGTAATTTAATTACCTAAAATAAGTAACTTCCCCAACACTGAATACAGTCCTCTTTTAGCCATCCAGTCATGATTTAAAATGTACTAACAACTTAATACATTTAATTTTATCTGCAAATCTCACCATCGCTTCCAAATATTAATAATATACAGGGCCTGATTAACCAATAGGCTGAGTAGACTACAGCCTAGGGCAGAGATGATGAACCTTTTTGTACCTGCATGTCAAATAAAAATTTTGGTTGGATTTTGTTTTCCCGAAGCGTCAACTAGTTCGATAACCCTTCAACTTTTTTTTCAAAAACTTTAATATTATCAAACTTTTACACATTCGTGTGTATCACTAAAATAGTGTTCGCGTATCATAGATTCATCTTGCCTAGGGCGCCAATCGGCCAATGTTAAATTGGGGGAGCCACAAAATACCTCCCCCCACACCTATAATTCGTAGGGGTGGCAAATCAATCCCAGCCTACTGGCGACCAACTTCTTAATCAGGCTCTTATAGTATATATTTTTAATTTTAATATGAAAAAAATTGAATCTAGATTAAAATAATATGGTATTTTTGTAGTACCTATGTATCAATAAATACCTACATTAAGGGGATTCGATACCGTCATTTTCTGTTTTTGTCTAACACACGCGTGACATAGTAATTTAGACGTGTTTTTTGCCAAATATACCAATTGATCTAATGAAGCGATAAGTATTCTAAAAACAGATTTGAATTTGTCGTCAAGTCTACTTGAAATCGGCTTTCCCACATTTATGATTTTTTGATTTTAACTTCTCCTAAAATTGAAATACAAAAATTTTTAAATGCTCTTTTTTAATATGATATTTTTAGGAATTTGGGGGATAATATCAAAAATGTGGGAAAGTCGATTTTAAGTAGACTTAACGACAAATTCAAATCTGTTTTCAGATTTACAATCGCTTCATTAGATCAATTAGTATGTTTGGCAAAAAACACGTCTAAATTACTATGTCACACGTGTGTTCGACAAAAACAGAAAATGACGGTATCGAATCCCTTTAATGAAGAATGTTTAATAATATAATATTAAAATGTTAGGTATCTAGTAAAACATCATTCAATAATACACAAACGTTTAGTGTTTTGTTATTAATAAATGCATTCACAATAAAAACAGTAATAAATATTTTAAAAAAAAATTGTAGACAATTTATTTAGAATAACTTCATACTTAGACTTTTACGTCATAATGTATTGGACATTGGTATGTTACACATATTTTACACTACTTGTATTGTATACAACGCCGCTATATATAATATCATGGAACCTTCGCGCGTGTATGCATTTGGTATTGCCTATCCGTCACGAATGATTCCTTAGTCACTACAATCGTATACATTGCACAGCGCATATAGCGTACATTTCCCTAGCACCACCCATTTCAAATTTTCAAAATTTTTCTACGCCAATATTTAGCACGTGATTAGCATGAATTTGTACGACCGTTTCCGAAATTTGTACGGCAGCGGTTTACCCGGAAAATTCAATTTTATATGGGTGGGGCGGGGGAAACGTTATTTATTTTTAATTATGTTATACTAATATTTTAATTTTTATAAACAATACATTGGTATTTATTAAGTTGTTCATGAATATCTGCTGCACACGAACAATCACCAATATATGGCCCAACACATTATTTTTTATTTTTTTCATTTTATAAATAGCTTTAAAAATACATTTAAAAAACATTTGTGTATCTAATAGAGGTTAGTTTGATTTGTTAGAAGATCTGCAAAAAATTTTAATCATTACCATTTGCCATCACAATATATCATGATAACAGAATTTTAATTATTTTAGTTATTTTATTCTATTTTCTATATACCTAAATGTATATAAAAATTACAACAATACAGCCAATATACTGATCTAATTCTTCATTCAAATTTTATATAATTGTTGACCTAGATTTATGAAAAATATTTACCGAAGTGCTTGATTTTTGATAAACTATCAAAATATGCACTTAAAACTTAAAATATGCTCTTTTAATAAAAACCCAAAAATGGGAAAATATGTAAAAATATGCACTAAAAACTTTGAGTAGGTAAGTATTTTATCACCATCATTTATTTTCCAACAAGGAAAATCAAGTGTTGCATCGTTTATAGTCAAGAATTTTTTTCTTCATCACTTAAATATGAAGAAGGATCAGTTTTCCTAACTCCAAGAGTTTGTCCTGTTCTGATATTTTCAAAGATATTAGTATACATTTGAGTATCTTACTTATCATATAGGTATTTAATAGAACTATAGAAACTTTATTTATTGATAATGATTTGGAAGTTACATTGTTGACCATTCTGAAAGAAAAAAACCATAAATATAATATATCTGACTGTTTTTGGTGATGTTTTATTTAAACGTATTTAATTCTGTATAATATTGTTTGTAAGACCACACTTAAATATTGCCAGTATTGGTAGAATATATATATATTATTATAAGGTAGGAATCTAGGCAACTAACTTGGTACAATATATACCTGTTCAGTCACTGGATTAAATTATGTTTGGCATTATGGTAAATGGTAATACCAATAATTGAAGAAGTGTTCAATTACTAGATTTTGTTACATTTGAATATCATACATTACAGTGACCCACTTATTTTAACCTACTGTACAGCAGTTAAGTATCCACTTATCCGCTTTTTTTGTTTGTTTGTTTATATGATATAATATTTTGTAAAAATCGTGGAGGTAAATAATGCAAGATACCTATAAAAATATTATTTTAAAGTTCTAAATGTACCCAATTCATATACTATAATAAAATTCTGTTTGTTGTTTTTTAAGTTGAAAAATGTAAGACTTATGAAGTAGCACAGAAGACTATGAAACTATGAAAGTTAATTTAATTATTACAATCAATTACTAAATTTATTTTATTAAAATATTAATATAAATAATTTATCATAATAATAATATTAAATAATTAAATTATTTTATCGCGTCAAATGTTTAACCAACGAGAAAGCTGTATTTTCGTATTGGTTTTTTATGCATGGAAATAAGGAAATTCTATTTTTATTCATTTAACATAATATTATTTATAAATATTCTTTTCCATGTCAATCATTACCATAGTCTGTAATTAAATTTCAAACTGTATGCACTAAACATTATACAGCAACAGCAGTCAGTTGATTTTAGTTGGTACATATTAATTGTAATGAATTAGTGTGCCGTGATTTTTTGCTCTAGAAGTTTTATAAACTAGTATTATTTTAATTTAAATCAGCAACCATTTCCATTAAAATGGTTGGACGAAAATGTGCTCTGCCGCCTACTACTATTGTTGATACTATTATGCAGTTTAAAGATAGGGTAATCAGTAAAAACGATGCCGGTGAACAAAGTAAGTACCTACCAGCTACCTATGTAGTGTTTTAAAATTCAAATTGGAACAAATATTTTTGAAATATGATTCATATACGATTTATTTTTTAATAAGTTTTGACGTATCATTCACAATTATCCATTAATAATTTAAGAAGTTATTAAAACTTGAATTTTGTATTTAATTTATAAAATGCCATCAATGAATATTAATAATAATATACATTTGTGCTTCTGTTATACGCGGATGCATTCTTGTACAACCTTAATAATCTTTACGCTATCTAACTATCAATTTATTATAGTCACATAAAACGTGTATTTGCGGTATCAGAGGCCGTTCTGGTAGCGAAATTTGACCGTAAAAACATGCTTTTGTACTTCCCACTTTCCTCAGCTCTCGTAAGTCGTAGAAATATGATTTGTACACCAAAATAAACCTGAAAAGTTCCAAGGTCTCATTTTTTTGATAATTTTTTTTTCAAACCGGATATATTTGCATTTGAAAATTTTTTAAATTTTTAAAAAAATCATATGAAATAGAAAAAAAAGATATCAAAGAAATGGCACGAGTTAGTGTAGAGGAAGTTCTCAAGTTTATTTTGGTGTATAAATCAAGTGTCTACGATTAACGAGAGCCGAGGAAAATGAGAAGTACGAAAACAGGTTTTTGGTAAGAAAAATCATAATTTTACAGTCATTATGTTCTGCTCTGCTAAATAGTAAATATAGCGTTCGAGAACAATGTTCATACCACCACCCCGCGCGCGACTGCAGCCTCGAGCCATACCGCACCGTCCGCACCATAGGTCTAAACTGATTTTCATATCGTAGTTTATAAATAATTATTGTCAATAGTTCAATACGTACAATAACAGTCAGACCTGCCAAATACACAGTCAGATTCTGCAAATATATCTTTGACTCTGTCAAATTCACCAGAACACCAAAATCAAAATATTTATGATCATAACATATCTTTAACTCTGTCAAATTCGCCAGAACAACAAAGCAATTTAGATGAGGAGTCATTGGCATGTGAAAGCTGGAATCGAAAAACAAAAAAGCAAAGGAATGCAAATTCTTATCTTGTACTGAACCCTCATTTGAGACATCTTAATTTAAATAGTTCAAGAAATATCAAATTTTTACCACTATTAAAAAATGGATCAAGAGCAGAAGAATTAAAAGCTATCACAGTAAAAGGTATTGGTAAAATAGTACTAACAAATACCTTCGCTTTTGATACAATTGCATCAATATTTACAGTAGCTTACTGTGATGGTATACTTTATTCATACGAAATTGACAAAATTTTGGATTCCTCTGATTTTTTTTGTTTTATTTCCAAAATGGTCAAATGTGGCATAACAGCTTCGACATATTCAGAAAGGGCCAACATTACTTTAAAACAACTACATCCTGATGTTCGACAATTAAGTGCTATTAACCTAGTAGTCTGTGATTCAACTGCAACAAATATATTTCAAGGAATGTTAAGTGAATTACCTACTGTTGAAGAACTTGTTATATGCTCCAATAAAAACTGCAAAAATAATAAAAAGATTTCTATGATGTATCTAACTTATAATACCACAGGAGATTTGAGTGAACTACACAATTATGTTACATCCAGAGTGAGTACAGAAAGTTCAATTTGTGGATATACAGATGGAGAAAATGTATGTCAAGAAATTAAAACAAGAACAACCACAGCGTCAAATTTACACCTCATAATAGAAATTCTTAAATGGGTAGAAGGTAAATAATTACTAAATACCTAATAATTTAAAATGTATTGTAGTATTAATTAGTCCATATTTATTTTATTTTAGATCATGGCATTGATTATAGTACAGAAGCTATCCCACACATTAAAATACAATTGAATTCCATACCTGAAATTATTGTATGCTTAGGAAAAACGTACGAGTTAAGAGGAGTCGGATGTTATCGAAGTGGTCTTAGCAGACTGAGAAAGGCTGTTGGCCATTACTTTTCAATATGCAAACAAAGATCAAATTACTGGGAAGTGATAGATGATTTGAAAAAGAATTCAAACCCCATAAAATCAAACACAACTGTTCCCTGTGAATTTTTGATCTACGCCATTTAAAAAATACCAAGTGAATATATATATATATATTACATTTAGTATTATGTAATTGTATGTAGATACTGTGTGATACATATGCAATATAAATAATGAAATAAAGGATTTTTTAGTAAAAATATTAAGTTCTTATTAGTTTTTGTCAATTACAACTTTTTTACTGCAACATAATCAAGTAAAGAGCTTTCTTTAAACATTATAAATATTTCCTTAATGAAATATATTAAGGAATACAAATAATTTGAATGCTATAAATAACAATGATTGAATAGTTAATATAAAAATA